>NC_042975.1:54505935-54670935 GCF_901001165.1 Salmo trutta
ACAAGGGGTTGTTAGAACGCTCATCTGTGTGTGTTCTACTGAGGATGGGCCTCTGTAAGATTTACCATGTCTTTGGGTGATACCGCATTCCAAAGCATGAGTTAATTGTTTCTGTCATATGGTACAGGGAGACAGACTCAGGCGTCAGAAACCTAGTTCTCTCACAATGGAACAGTTTTTACAGCAGATACTTTTTGCTGTGAATTTAGTATCTTTCATACAAATCTTAACTTGTGATCCATTCCACATATTGTTGTGTGTCATGTAGACTGAAGGAGGATGCTTACTATAAAATTCACTGGGCTCAACCAGATGTTTGAGTTACAGTGATCACCTCCAGGGTGATAATAAAATGCTTTTGTGGCACAAACAAGCTGTTGATTCCCAGTGATCACATCCAGGGGTGATAAAAATGCGTGGCTACAACCAGCTGGTTGAGTTTCATGATCACCTCCAGGGGTGATATTATAAAATGCGTGGCTCAAACCAGTGGTTGAGTTCTCAGTGATCACCTCCAGGGGTGATATAAAATGCGGTGGCTCAAACCAGCTGGTTGAGTTCTCAGTGATCACCTCCAGGGGTGATATAAAATGCTGTGGCTCAAACCAGCTGGTTGAGTTCTCAGTGATCACCTCCAGGGGTGATATAAAATGCTGTGGCTCAAACCAGCTGGTTGAGTTCTCAGTGATCACCTCCAGGGGTGATATAAAATGCTGTGGCTCAAACCAGCTGGTTGAGTTCTCAGTGATCACCTCCAGGGGTGATATAAAATGCTGTGGCTCAACCAGCTGGTTGAGTTCTCAGTGATCACCTCCAGGGGTGATATAAAATGCTGTGGCACAAACCAGCTGGTTGAGTTCACAGTGATCACCTCCAGGGGTAATTACTGACCAGCTCCATTACTGCAGTAATTAAATAATAACGTTTGATGGTTTTGAAGAAATCTAAGAGACTCTCCTTTTCATTACAATAATTCCCCCACACAATCAAACATACACTACAGTCAGATACACACACACACTACCATCAGATACATACACTACAATTAGATACTCACTAAAATAAGATACATTCACTACCATCAGGGGTTAAATTGGGCCGGGTCCCGCCGGGGCTGAGATGCGGCTCCTATGATCCAAATGAGAGCCAGGCGGAGCAGGGACTCGGTACCTTTGATTTTGCGAATTTTGAATTATCTAATGAAAGATTTCTTTCCACATTTACTTTTCCTCAGCCAACAATATGAGAAAGCAACAGCAACCCCATAGTAGAATAGTTTACCTATTCAATTGGCCAGCTTGTCGCATTCTGTGCGAGAAAATAATATCCCGCACAGGGAGAGAAACATGCATGCCCAGTCATTGTACAACATTCTTAATGCAATCGCAGTGAAACACACCTTGTGAAATCAGTTTTGATGGCCACTGTTAAAACCTCTTACATCTAGACGTTCCGCTAGCGGAACACCTGCTCCAATATCCAATGATAGGCGTGGCGCGAATTACAAATTCCTCAAAAATACAAAAACTTCAATTTTTCAAACATATGACTATTTTACAGCATTTTAAAGACAAGACTCTCCTTTATCTAACCACACTGTCCGATTTCAAAAAGGCTTTACAGCGAAAGCAAAACATTAGATTATGTCAGCAGAGTACCCAGCCAGAAATAATCAGACACCCATTTTCAAGCTAGCATATAATGTCACAAAAAACAAAACCACAGCTAAATGCAGCACTAACCTTTGATGATCTTCATCAGATGACACGCCTAGGACATTATGTTATACAATACATGCATGTTTTGTTCAATCAAGTTCATATTTATATCAAAAACCAGCTTTTTACATTAGCATGTGACGTTCAGAACTAGCATTCCCACCGAACACTGCCGGTGAATTTACTAAATTACTCACGATAAACGTTCACAAAAAACAGAACAATTATTTTAAGAATTATAGATACAGAACTCCTTTTTGCAATCGAGGTGTCCGATTTTAAAATAGCTTTTCGGTGAAAGCACATTTTGCAATATTCTGAGTAGATAGCCCAGCCATCACGGCTAGCTATTTTGACACCCACCAAGTTTAGCCCTGACCAAACTCCGATTTACTATTAGAAAAGTTTGATTACCTTTGGTGTTCTTCGTCAGAATGCACTCCCAGGACTGCTACTTCAATAACAAATGTTGGTTTGGTTCAAAATAACCCATAGTTATATCCAAATAACGGCGTTTTGTTCATGCGTTCAAGACACTATCCGAAGTGTAAATAAGGGTCACACGCACGACGCATTTCGTGACAAAAAAATTCTAAATATTCCATTACCGTACTTCGAAGCATGTCAACCGCTGTTTAAAATCAATTTTTATGCCATTTTTCTCGTAAAAAAGCGATAATATTCCGACCGGGAAAGCGTGTATACGTACAAAGAGAGAGAAAATAAAAGCATGGGATCCCCTCGTGCACGAGCCTGAGTTTCATAGTACTGTGACCGGCCACTATCCAAACGCGCTACTTTTTTTCAGCCAGAGCCTGCAAAGCCACGATTCAGCTTTTTGCCGCCTTCTGAGAGCCCATGGGAGCCGTAGGAAGTGTCACGTAACAGCAGAGATCCCCTGTAATGGATAGAGATAATCAAGAAGGCCAAGAAATGGTCAGACAGGGTACTTCCTGTACAGAATCTTCTCAGGTTTTGGCCTGCCAAATGAGTTCTGTTATACTCACAGACACCATTCAAACAGTTTTAGAAACTTTGGAGTGTTTTCTATCCAAAGCTAATAATTATATGCATATTCTAGTTTCTGGGCAGGAGTAATAATCAGATTAAATCGGGTACGTTTTTTATCCGGCCGTGAAAATACTGCCCCCTAGCCATAACAGGTTAAAAGAGTAGGGTCACAGGGCTTTCTATTGTTAAATCTCAAATCCCCAAAATGTGTGAACTGCATCATTTTAGAACCAGAGTTTTAGCAGCGGCATGGTTTATGTGCGTTAGTGCTGACCATTGGCGATGAATGCATAGGGGAGACTGGGGCTAAATATACCACGGGTCAGGTAGGCCTTCATTATATTCACAGTCCATGATCCTTGGCTGAGTGCCAGTGGACTGTTTTTTGCAGATACAAAAATGTGTAATGGGGTGTAATGGTTCACCAAACCCACTGTTCGGTACGTATTGCGGTTTTGGGGTCACCGTTCGATCCAGTTTCAGTACAGCAGGAAAATGAAATGCCAACAGTTACTGTAGTTATTTTTTGTTTATTTAAGAAAATACAAAGTGTTGGTATTCCTGAGTCATATAATGCCTGATGAGAGGATAACAAATAAAACAGGAATACCAACACTATTTTCTTACATTAAAACACATGATTACTCATCAACAACACAAAAATTAAGTGCAATATGCGTGTGAAATCAATTTGTAAACATGGCTCAGACATTGTATTGGCCTATGCTATAATGTTTTCTTACAAAGAGAAAAAGATGTGGACTTGTGTGACTCTCATAAAGAGGGTGGGTCTTTAGCACGGTA
Organism: Salmo trutta; assembly: GCF_901001165.1. Taxonomy (NCBI): domain Eukaryota; kingdom Metazoa; phylum Chordata; class Actinopteri; order Salmoniformes; family Salmonidae; genus Salmo; species Salmo trutta. The sequence continues at coordinate 54,509,469 of NC_042975.1, forward strand.
CTTCTCATCTCCCACTCCGGGGTAATGTGAGGGGCTGTCACTAAGTAGCTCTCTATAGCCCTGGAGGTCCATCCATCTGTAGTAAGCGCAACACAGGTTGCATTGGCTAATTCATTGACAACTTCAGATTTAGCTTGCTTATATGACTACATAGCTGATGCCTGCTGGACTGTTCATTTATCACGGTACTCCATTTTGTAAAAATGTTTTGTTTATCTGTCGGCCCCTGCCTCGAAATCAGGCCGTGTGTAGTTAACCGACCCTCTCTGCCCATTCATCGCCATTTTACCTGTTGTTGTCTTAGTTGATTAGCTGTTGTTGTCTTACCCGTTGTTGTCTTACCTAGCTCTCCCAATCAACACCTGTAATTGCTTTATGCCTCGCTTTATGTCTCTCTCAAATGTCAATATGCCTTGTATACTGTTGTTTAGGATAGTTATCATTGTTTTAGTTTACAGTGGAGCCCCTAGTCCCACTCTACATGCCTCAGATTCCTCCTTTGTCCCACCTCCGACACATGCGGTGATCTCACCCAGTATAACCAACACGTCCAGAGATGCAACCTCTCTTATCATCACTCAGTGCCTGGGCTTACCTCCACTGTACCCGCACCCCACCATACCCCTGTCTGCACATTATGCCCTGAATCTATTCTACCATGCCCAGATATCTGCTCCTTCTTTTCTCTGTCCCCAACGCACTAGACGACCAGTTTTGATAGCCTTTAGCCGTACCCTCAACCTACTCCCCCTCTGTTCCTCGGGTAATGTGGAGGTTAACCTGTTGGGGCTAGGGGGCAGTATTTGCACGGCGGGATAAAAAACGTACCCGATTTAAACTGGTTACTACTCTTGCCCAGAAACGAGAATATGCATATAATTAGTAGATTTGGATAGAAAACACTCTAAAGTTTCTAAAACAGAATGGTGTCTGTGAGTATAACAGAACTCATATGGCAGGCCAAAACCTGAGAAGATTCCATACAGGAAGTGCCCTGTCTGACAATTTATTGTCCTTCTTTAGCCTCTCTATCAAAAATACAGCATCTGTGCTGTAACGTGACATTTTCTAAGGCTTCCATTGGCTCTCAGAAGGTGCCAGAAAGTGTAATGAGATGTCTGCAGTCTCTGGGCTAAGTACAGCAGCTCTGTTTGTTACTGGTCAGGCTGAGGACAGTGACACTGAAAATGCGTGTTCATTTGAATTCTCCATTTTGTTCTTTCAGTCTTTGAATGAATACAACGTCGCCCGGTTGGAATACTATCGCTATTTTACGAGAAAATCGCATAAAAATTGATTTTAAACAGTGTTTGACATGCTTCGAAGTACGGTAATGGAATATTCTTAATTTTTTTGTCACGAAATGCGCTCGCGCGTCACCCTTCGGATTGTGACCTGAACGCACGAACAAAACGGAGCTATTTCAACTTAACTATGGATTATTTCGAACCAAAACAACATTTGTTATTGAAGTAGAAGTCCTGGGAGTGCATTCTGACGAAAAACAGCAAAGGTAATCCAATTTTTCTTATAGTAAATCTGAGTTTGGTGAGGGCCAAACTTGGTGGGTGTCAAATTAGCTAGCCGTGATGGCCGGGCTATCTACTCAGAATATTGCAAAATGTGCTTTCGCTGAAAAGCTATTTTAAAATCTGACACCGCGATTGCATAAAGGAGTTCTGTATCTATAATTCTTAAAATAATTGTTATGTATTTTGTGAACGTTTTATGCTGAGTAATTAAGTAAATTCACCGGAAGTTTGCGGTGTGTATGCTAGTTGCTAGTTCTGAACATCACATGCTAATGTAAAAAGCTGGTTTTTGATATAAATATGAACTTGATTGAACAAAACATGCATGTATTGTATAACATAATGTCCTAGGAGTGACATCTGATGAAGATCATCAAAGGTTAGTGCTGCATTTAGCTGTGTTTTTGGTTTTTGTGACATATGCTTGCTTGAAAAATGGCTTTGTGGTTATTTCTGGCTATGTACTCTCCTAACATAATATAATGTTTTTCTTTCGCTGTAAAGCCTTTTTGAGATTGGACAATGTGGTTAGATTAACGAGAGTCTTGTCTTTCAAATGGTGTAAAATAGTCCTATGTTTGAGAACTTTGAATTATGACATTTTGTGGTTTTAAATTTGGCGCTCTGATGTGACACTGGCTGTTGAATAGTGCGGAACGATTTCGTCCCACCTACCCTAGAGAGGTTAACCCAGGCCCTGCGTGCCCCCAGGCACTCTCAATTGTTGACTTCTGTAATCGAAAAAGCCTTTGTTTCATGCATGTCAACATCAGAAACCTCCTCCCTAAGTTTGTTTTACTCACTGCTTTAGCACAATCCGCCAACCCTGATGTCCTTGCCGTGTCTGAATTCTGGCTTAGGAAGACCACCAAAAATTCAGACATTTCCATACCCAACGACAACATTTTCCGTCAAGATAGAACTGCCAAAGGGGGAGGAGTTGCAATCTACTGCAGAGATAGCTTGCAAAGTCCTGTCATACTTTCCAGGTCTATGCCCAAACAGTTCGAGCTTCTAATTAAAAAAATTCTCTCTCCAGGAATAAGTCTCTCACTGTTGCCACCTGTTATAGACCCCCCTCAGCTCCCAGCTGTGCCCTGGACACCATATGTGAATTGATTGCCCCTCATCAATCTTCAGAGTTCGTTCTGTTAGGTGACCTAAACTGGGATATGCTTAACACCCCGGCAGTCCTACAATCTAAGCTAGATGCCCTCAATCTCACACAAATCATCAAGGAACCCACCAGGTACAACCCTAAATCCGTAAACATGGGCACCCTCATAGATATTATCCTGACCAACTTGCCCTCCAAATACACCTCTGCTGTTTTCAATCAGGATCTCAGCGATCACTGCCTCATTGCCTGCATCCGCTATGGGTCCGCGGTCAAACGACCACCCCTCATCACTGTCAAACGCTCCCTAAAACACTTCTGCGAGCAGGCCTTTCTAATCAACCTGGCCTGGGTAACCTGGAAGGATATTGACCTCATCCCATCAGTCGAGGATGCCTGGTTGTTCTTTAAAAGTAATTTCCTCACCATCTTAAATAAGCATTCCCATTTCAAAAAATGTAGAACTAAGAACAGATATAGCCCTTGGTTCACTCCAGACCTGACTGCCCTTGATCAGCACAAAAACATCCTGTGCTGGACTGCAATAGCATCGAATAGTCCCCGCGATATGCAACTGTTCAGGGAAGTCAGGAACCAATACACACAGTCAGGGGCGGAAATCACGGGGGGGACACGACCCCCCCATCCTGGGAAAAATATGATTTTTCCCCCCCAATATATCACTGAAACATAACTATGTAATTTAAATAATATTAATAATACGCAATGAAAGCAATTGTGCTGATTATAGACACTTAATAGCGCGTTTTTAAGTTTCAAAAGATTGCGACCCCCCCCACCCTTTGCCTCACAATGGTTTGATCCACTGCCAGTTCCTTAGCTTGCTAGGTAACAGAGAGGTCGTATCTACTGTCTGAAAGGTACTGAATGCAAGTAACTGAGTGAGGTTAATCCAGTCAATCGCACACACACACTAGCTGAATATGCAGAGCTAGCGCGCAAATATTAACTATTAAGCTAGCTAGTACCTATTCCATTTATGTGGCCTCGTCAAAGATGGAATCTTTGCTATCGTCAGTTTATTCCAAGATCAGCATGCATGTAAGTTAGTGCTGTGATAAGGTTAGCGATAAACTGAACAGAACTACACTCTCTTCTACCATTGTTTTAAATATATTTAATGGTCTCCTTGCAAAAGCTAAATTGTCGCAAGGGAACTTTTATTTATATATTTTATTTCACCTTTATTTAACCCGGGTAGCAAAGATTATAGCAAACACCACTGAATTGGTGCTCGCTAGCTTTGCAAATTCAGCTATTGTTAGAAGCCAGCCAATATGAAACAAACGATTAAAATTACAAAAGGTTGCAGCATATGTTGTGTAAATGGTGAACTCATACAGCTGTCAACTCTTGTCACTGCAATCCGTTTCACATTTGCTAGCTACCTTTTAGATCGAAGCCCATATAGAATGATAGAAGATAAGATGATAGAAGCCCATCTCCTACTGTAAATAACCTACATATTGTGTGTGTGTAGCCAACCAGGTAGAAAAATGGCAGAAAAAAGACGGACATCAGAGTATTTTTCAGTACACCAAAACGCAAAGTAAGAACCCTAGTAGCCTAATATCTCAAAGACTAGTTGATAAAATGTTCATAAGAAAGAAATGAAATTCTAATGGAAATGTTTCACAATGATGTCATTAGGCAGAGCAGGCAACAGATGGCACACAGACAGCAGAGTTGGGGACAGATATGCAGGGACAGACTGGCAGAGACAGGGAGTCTCAGGTAAGTTTGTTGAGTCTTTGTTTGGCAACATTATGAAAGGTTCTCAATTTTTTTGACTTGTAAAATAGGAACATAATTGGAAAATGCCATGGATACCCCCACTCTCAACTTAAACTGGTGACTGAACTAAGATTTGTTAAAGGCAATGGTACTGCTGTTGTGATTAGTTGTGTAGTTTTGGGTACCGGTAGTTAGGAGTACGGCAAACACCTTATTTCTTTGGTTCCTCAATATACATTTACCATATTAAACGTAGGCTATGTGTTACAGCACTACTTTTGGTGTCCCCCTCAGGAATTGCTCTTGAGAAAATGTAATGTAATTGTCCCCTCCAAAGTTGATATCAGATTTTCGCCCCTGCACACAGTCAGTCAGGAAAGCAAAGGCTAGCTTTTTCAAACAGAAATGTGCATCCTGTAGCTCTAACTCCAAAAGGTTTTGGGGCACTGTAAAGTCCATGGAGAACAAGTGCATCTCCTCCCAGCTGCCCACTGCACTGAGGCCAGGTAACACGGTCACCACCGATAAATCCATGATAATCAAAAATTTCAATAAGCATTTCTCTACGGCTGGCCATGTTTTCCTCCTGGCTACCCCAACCCCGGCCAACAGCCGTCTCCCCGGTTGCCGTACGCAGTAATTGACAGTTCCCCGCTTCTCGATCACCTCGTATGGTCCGTGCCATGTTGCCAGGAACTTACTTTCGGGCCGTGGGGATCAAGACCAACACCCTGTCTCCCATCTGGAATTCTCGGGGCTGGGCTCCCCGATTGTAGACCTGGGCTTGGGCGCGTTGGGCCTTCTCCATATGTTCCCTCACGACTGGCCACATGGCTGTCATCCGCTCCCACATTGTCTCCACGTGCTCTACCACGCTGCGTAAGGGGGTCAGTTGGGCTTCCCACACCTCCTTGGCGAGGTCCAGTAGGCCGCGTGGCCTCCTCCCATAGAGGAGTTTGAACGGGGAAAACCCAGTGGAGGATTGGGAACATTAGGTGGGGTAGTAGCTGGTCCCAGTTCTTCCCGTCCTGCTTGATGACCTTCCGCAGCATCTGTTTGAGCGTTTTATTAAAGCGCTCGACGAGCCCATCCGTCTGCGGGTGAAAAACGGAGGTCCGGATCGGCTTGATCTGCAGGAGGGCACACAACTCTTTCATGAGGCCTGACATAAACTCCGTACCTTGGTCTGTCAGGATCTTGTTCGGGATGCCCACCCGGCTAAAGAGGTGGAACAGCTCCCGGTCGAGTCCCTTGGACACCGCCGCCCGTAGGGGAATGGTCTCGGGATACCGGGTGGCGTAGTCCACTATTACCGAGATGTACCTGTGTCCTCGTGCAGTCTTTACCAGGGGTCCCACTATGTCCATGGCGATGCATTCAAAGGGCACCCCGATTATTGGCAGGGGGACCAGAGGGTTATGAAAGTTTGCTTTCGGGGCAGTGAGTTGACACGCCGGGCAGCTGCGACAGTAGTCTTCCACGGCCCTCCTCATCCCGGGCCATTGGAACTGGGCGGCGATCCATTCCCGGGTCTTCTCCATTCCCAGGTGTGCCCCCAACAGGTGGGTGTGGGCCAGCTGAAGAACGGTTCCTACGTACCGTCGGGGCAGCAACAATACCTCTCGAAGTTCCCCCTGTTGGCGCGACACCTGATACAAAAGGTTATTCTTAATTTGAAAATGGGGTATCGCCAGTCACTCACCCCCGGAAGTAGCTGTCCATCCACGGCTATCACTTGGGCGGCGGCAGCTTTCAAGTTCGGATTCTCCCACTGGGCCGTTCCGAATTGTCCCCTCAGTTGACCCCCAGTGGGGGTCTCTACTAGCCCCTCGAAATCGAGGAGGGGGAGGATGGGCTCCTCCTCCAGGGATTCCCCAGGGGGCTCGGGTTCCGGCGCCCCCTCCGACTCTGGAGCCGTAGACACATGCTGGTTAACCGGTTGCTTCTGGGCCGCACAGGCTATTGGTCGTCCCCGCTCTCTTCTTTGGCCGGCTCGTACCTTCTTCCTCAATTCGTGCCCCCATAGGGCCGCGAACAGCAGACAATACCGTCGAACTAGGAGAGGTACCGGCAGCTCTGGTACTGCCCCCACCATCATCTGACAGCTCCCTTGTGGCGTCACGATGTTGGTCCATATGGTGGGATACCGCTTTGTGTCCCCGTGAACACAGGAAATGGACATCTCCCTACCCCTTTCGGTCTCCTGGTCGTGGAACCGTTGAGCCCGATGGGCCAGGCTGTACCCATAGCGGCTGAGTATCTCCCGTTTGAGTCCGTCGTAGTTAGCCGCCTGTTCATCGTTCACGTCCCAATACGCCTTTTGGGCATTCCCATAGTGGAACGGGGCCAGCAGACTTGCCCACTGCAGCCTTGGCCATCCTTCCCATAGGGCGCGTGGTGGTTCAAATGTACAGAGGTATGTTTCGATGTCATCGTCTTCCGTTAGCTTGATCAAAAACTGGTTGGGATGTGATCCAGGAGACGCTCCTCCTTGCAGCTTCCTGACTTCCTCAACGAGGCAGACATTTTGTAGTCGCTGTTCCTCCTGCGTTCGTTCCTGAACCGCCTGTTGTGCTTGTTGGGCCCGGACGAACTGAGCTATCAACTCGTCCATGCTGATACTGTGTAAACGTCAACCCTGATCTGACGACGTTATCAGACGTGCCCGCATTCTCCACCACTTGTGGCAGACCAGGGGGTTTGGTCAAGAAGTTTACCCATATCAGACACGGACAGAGAAGGATTAGCTCAGTTTCAAGGGTGTTTATTTAAATAATAGATCAAAAAGAAAAGGATAGGTCTCCCCTATGAGACCCTCTCCGGGATGCTGTCTTCTGGTATTCCGGGTCTGGCTGTATCCTGTCGGGCACAAAACTGAACTCCCTCTTCTTACCTCTGCAACCGTCAACAATACCACGGGAGTCCTTTCTTCCCCCATTCCTCCTGTGTGCTGCCCTTCTGGCAGCTTTATGGGCCTTGCACAGCTGGTGAGCAATCCGCTCTTGATTACTCACCAGCTCCCAATCAGACCCAATTAGTCTTGGCTGGAGAGTATACATCACGAGCCATCGCCTCGTGATGTATACTCCATCTGTTACCAGGCTTCGACGAGTCTCCCCCTGGTGGCTGACCTGCTGTACGCCACAAGACCTATATCCATCCTGCCCTGCCTCTCTAAAGTTTTCGAAAGCCAAGTTTATAAACAGATCACTGACCATTTCGAATCCCACCATACCTTCTCCGCTGTGCAATCCAGTTTCCGAGCTGGTCACGGGTGCACCTCAGCCACGCTCAAGGTATTAAACGATATCATACCCGCCATCAATAAAAGACAGTACTGTGCAGCCGTCTTCATCGACCTGGCCAAGGCTTTCGACTCTGTCAATCACCGTATTCTTATCGGCAGACTCAGTAGCCTTGGTTTCTCAAATGACTGCCTCGCCTGGTTCACCACCTACTTCGCAGACAGAGTTCAGTGTGTCAAATCGGAGGGCCTGTTGTCCGGACCTCTGGCAGTCTCTATGGGGGTACCACAGGGTTCAATTCTCGGGCCGACTCTTTTCTCTGTATACATAAATGATGTCGCTCTTACTGAGGGTGATTCACTGATCCACCTATACGCAGACGACACCATTCTGTATACATCTGGCCCTTCTTTGGACACTGTGTTAACTAACCTCAAAACGAGATTCAATGCCACACGACACTCCTTCCGTGGCCTCTAACTGCTCTTAACCTGTCAAAGTATAGGGGGCAGTATTTTCGATTTCGGATGAAAAACGTGCCCAGAGTAAACTGCCTAATACTCGGGCCCAGAGTCAAATATTTGCATATTATTAGTAGATTTGGATAGAAAACACTCTGAAGTTTCTAAAACTGTTTGAATGATGTCTGTGAGTATAACAGAACTCATATGGCAGGCAAAAACCTGAGAAAAATCCAACCAGGAAGTGGGAAATCTGATGCTTGTAGTCTTTTCAAGTCATTGCCCATCTAACACACAGTGACTTAGGGTTCATTTTGCACTTCCCAAGGCTTCCACTAGATGTCAACAGTCTTTAGAACTTAGTTTCAGGCTTTTGCGGTGAACACAGAGCGAACAAGAAGGCCGGGAAGTTGGTAACTCAGAAAATTACATGAGTTTTGTGGCGCGCGTTCACGTGATGAGGTAGCTGTGTTCCATAACGTTTTTCAAGACGTTGGAATCGTCTGGTTGGAATATTATTGAAGTTTTATGTTAAAAAAGCCCTAAAGATTGATGCTATACAACGTTTGACATGTTTCAACGAACGTAAATATAACTTTTTTTGACTTTGTCGTGAAATTTTGGGCGCGCTTCCTACATTTGGAGTAGTTTACTGAACGCGCCAACAACGAGGTATTTGGACATAAATTATGGACTTTATCGAACAAAACAACATTTATTGTGGACCTGGGATTCCTGGAAGTGCCTTCTGATGAAGATCAAAGGTAAGTGAATATTTATAATGCTATTTATGATTTTAGATGACTCCAAAATGGCGGGTATCTGTATTGCCTGTTGTATTTTTCTGAGCGCCGTACTCATATTATTGCAAAGTGTGCTTTCCCTGTGAATTTAAAAAAAAATCTGTCACAGCGGTTGCATTCAGGAGAAGTGTATCTATAATTCTTGGAATAACAGTTTAATATTTTATCAACGTTTATGATGAGTATTTTTGTAAATTGTTGTGCTCATTCACCGGGAGTTTGGAGGAAAAATATTTTCTGAACATCATGCGCCAATGTAAAATGGGGTTTATGGATATAAATATGAACTTTATCGAACAAAACATACATGTATTGTGTAACATTGAGTCCTAGGAGTGTCATCTGATGAAGATTGTCAAAGGTTAGTGCTTAATTTTAGCTGTATTTATGGTTTTTGTGATCCATCTCCTGCTTGGAAAATGGCTGTGTGGTTTTCTTGTGTTGGCACTGTCCTAACATAATCTAACTTTATGCTTTCGCCGTAAAGCCTTTTTGAAAACGGACAATATGGTTGGATGAAGGAGAGGTTTATCTTTAAAATGGTGTAAAATAGTTGCATGTTTAAGAACTTTGAATTATGACATTTTGTTGTTTTGAATTTGGCGAGTGATTTTTCACTGGCTGTTGAATAGTGTGAACCGTGGGTGGGACGGTAGCGTCCCACGCAGCCCTGAGAAGTTAAACGCTAGTAAAACCAAATGCTTTTCAACCGTTCGCTGCACGCACCCGCCCGCCCGACTAGCATCACTACCCTGGACGGTTCTGACCTAGAATATGTGGACAACTACAAATCCCTAGGTATCTGGCTAGACTAAACTCTCCTTCCAGACTCATATTAAACATCTCCAATCCAAAATCAAATCTAGAATCGGCATTCTATTTTGAAACAAAGCCTCCTTCACTCACGCCACCAAACTTACCCTAGTAAAACTGACTATCCTACTGATCCTCGACTTCAGCGATGTCATCTACAAAATAGCTTCCAATACTCTACTCAGCAAACTGGATGCAGTCTATCACAGTGCCATCCGTTTTGTTACCAAAGCCCCTTATACCACCCACCACTGCGACCTGTATGCTCTAGTCGGCTGGCCCTCGATACATATTCGTCGCCAGACCCACTGGCTCCAGGTCATCTATAAGTCTATGCTAGATAAAGCTCCGCCTTATCTCAGCTCACAGGTCACAATAACAACATATCTCACTGGTCATCCCCAAAGCCAACAACTCATTTGGCCGCTTTTCCTTACAGTTCTCTGCTGCCAGTGACTGGAAGGAATTGCAAAAACCGCTGAAGCTGGAGACTTATATTTCCCTCACTTACTTTAAACTTCAGCTATCTGAGCAGCTAACCGATCACTGCAGCGGTACATAGTCCATCTGTAAATAGCCCACCCAATCTACCTACCGCATCCCCATATTGTTTTTATTTACTTTTCTGCTCTTTTGCACACCAGTATCTCTACTTGCACATCATCATCTGCTCATTTATTGAACCGCTCTCCTTGAAGTTCTTGATGATTGGATAAATGGTTGATTTAGGTGCAATCTTACTGGCAGCAATATCCTTGCCTGTGAAGCCCTTTTTGAGCAAAGCAACGATGACGGCACGTGTTTCCTTGCAGGTAACCATAATTGACAGAGGAAGAACAATGATTCCAAGCACCACCCTCTTTTTGAAGCTTCCAGTCTGTTATTCGAACTCAATCAGCATGACAGAGTGATCTACAGCCTAGTCCTCTTCAACACTCACACCTGTGTTAACGAGAGAATCACTGACATGATGTCAGCTGGTCCTTTTGTGGCAGGGTTGAAATGCAGTGGAAATGTTTTTGGGGGATTCAGTTCATTTGCATGGCAAAGAGGGACTTTGCTATTAATTGCAATTCATCTGATCACTCTTCATAACATTCTGGAGTATATACAAATTGCCATCATACAAACTGAGGCAGCAGACTTTGAAAATGTATATTTGTGTCATTCTCAAACCTTTTGGCCACGACTGTACACACAAAACACTCCTTTGTACCTCGTAAGCTAGTCTTGAATGTTAGTTATTGTTACGCCTGCTCCCACTCCCCCTCCCTGGCGCTCGAGGGCGCCAGGCTGCCCATCATTACGCACACATGTCACCTGCGTTACGCGCATCAGCACTTCATTGGACTCACCTGTGCTCCTTCACGTTTTGATTGCCTTCCCTATATCTGTTTGTTCCATACCCGTGTCAGCATTGATGTCGTTATTTTTCCCCTGTCCAGACGCAGTCCTTGTCCTGTTTCATGTCCGTTGTTTATTAAATGTTCGCTCCCTGTACTTGCTTCTCATCTCCCAGCGTCTGTACTTACAGAATGCTGACACCACAATTTGAAGCATCAAGGAGTTTTTGTTTTTTGATGTCGGGTCCGGGTGCCTCAGCTGGCTCGTCGGGCTTCCACGCCTTAGCTGGCTCGAGAAGTTTCCATGCCTCGGTTGGCTCTGTAGGCTCCCACTCCACATCATGCCTCAGCCGGCTCGTCGGACTCCCACGCCTCAGCCGGCTCGTCGGGCTCCCACCCCACGTCACGCCTCAGCAGGCCCATCGGGCTCCCATGCCTCAGCCGGCCTGTTGGGTTCGCCCACGTGGGACGCCGAATGGCACCCCTAGGGGGGGTACTGTCACGCCTGCTCCCGCTCCCCCTCCCTGGTGCTTGAGGGTGCCAGGCTGCCCATCTTTACGCATACCTGTCAACTTTGTTACGTGCATCAGCGCATCATTGTTGGGACGCTACACACAGAAGTTGGCAGATTTGCTGTACAGACTTCAGACGAGTCCCAAGACGCTTGTGGGGGTCGACGAGCAAAACGGAAAACACCATTGTGAGAGTCTCATGGATGGAAACATATGGAAACATAGAGGGTCATTGTTTGTAGGCCAAACCATTCGGAAGCTACAGACAATTATGTGAGAAGACCGGTTTTCGGGATGCCTCATGGTCTGACAAACATCGCTCTAACTCTGTCAACTTTCAACGCATATGCGGATGTGCGACATTGGCGGATATCTCTAGCTTAAACTGACATATTTTTATGGGGATTTGTTAAATGATGCTAATTAGATTTCCACAGGGGGCACGGACATCGACTCTAGGGGGTTTTAACAGGATATTACTACACACTACCATCAGATTTACTCACTATCATTAGATACACTAAGGTCACACACAGTACAGGACACAGGGCACAGATACAGTCACACACGCTGTTAGAGCCATACAATGAAAACTGTTTTTTTTAAGTGTTATTACAACCTTAAATACCTGTATGTTTGCAGAGTCCATGAGTGACTTGTTGGTGAAGAACTTTCTGATTGTCTGCAGATGAATAAAATCAATCATATACAAATTCTGTTCAAAGAATATGCTGTATTAACTGTGTGAGAATGTGTGTGTGTGTCAGTAGTACCGCATGTTTCTCCATGCCGCTGTAACATCCGTGAGGCAGTGGGATCTCCTCTCCCTGAGTCATCAGGGATGTCTCCTTCATGGCCTGACAGTACTGCCCCAGCTCTGTCAGCACCTTCACCTGCACACAGTAGAAATACATATATCCTAATGGGCACACACACACATACACTGTAGATACAGTGGAATCACATGTAACTGAGATATTCATACCAACCTTCAGTATCCTTCCTTTAATGGTGAGGTGTGGGTCTCGGCACACAGTCCCCACAAAATGCAGATAGAGAGCAAGCATAGGCAGGGCCTGTAACAGCAGAACACAGAGGCATTGAAACCAATAGCTAACTTTCTTGAGACGCCTACTAAACTCCCTGGTCAGATGCTTGGTTAATTCAAAATGAAAAAGAAGAATACATTGCCACATCGGACTTTGGCCAAAAAGTTGTGCACTAAATAGGGAATATGGCGACATTTCAGATGCAGTCTGCGTATGTACTGTGAGATGGTGTCCTGAGGTGTAGAGCCAGTGGCATAAGAAGGCCAGGCTGGACACAGTGGTTCCCAGGTGTCCTCGGTCAGGTTCAGAGAACAGGTCCAGACCAGGAACCAGCTCCTCTCCTACAGTATAGGATGAGTACTGCAGGTCACTCTGAGGGTGGGGCAGGGAGGCCCGCAGGAGACACTGGTGGAAGAGACACACACACAGGACATGATTAACTACACAGGTGGTCACCCTGGTCCAGGAGACATACAGGGTGAGCAGACGTTTGTTTCAGCCAAGCACCAATCTAATTCAACTAATCATGGTATTGTCCAAGTTTATTAGATGATCAAGATGTGCTAGTACAAACACAACATGTCAGACACAGACAATACCTTGAAAAGCTGGGCAGATAGGAGGCAGCATTTTGTGCGCTGACTGATATTAGAGGTCAAGGCATACCTGTTGGTCAAAACACAATGAGGTCAGTGACATCACTACAATACATTTGTGAAAGTGACTGTATTGATCAACGGATTATTTATTATTTCAGTGAACATACAGTGCATTCGGAAAGTATTCAGACTTGACTTTTTCCACGTTACAGCCTCATTTGAAAATTGATTAAATTGTTTTTCTCCCCTCATCAATCTACACACAATACCACATTATGACAAAGAAAAAACAGTTTATATAAAAAAAAAGAAAACTGAAATACCACAAGTACATATTCAGACCCTTTACTCAGTACTTTGTTGAAGCACATTTAGCAGCGATGACAGTCTTCTTGGGTATGACGCTACAAGCTTGGTACTAGAGGTCGACCGATTCTGATTTTTCAACGTCGATACCGGTACCGATTATTGGAGGACCCAAAAAGCCGATGCCGATTAAATCGGCCGATTTATATATTTTTTTATTTGTAATAATGACAATTACAACAATACTGAATGAACACTTATTTTAACTTAATATAATACATAAATAAAATCAATTTAGCCTCAAATAAATAATGAAACATGTTCAATTTGGTTTAAATAATGCAAAAACAAAGTGTTGAGAAGAAAGTAAAAGTGCAATATGTGCCATGTAAGAAAGCTAACGTTTAAGTGCCTTGCTCAGAACATGAGAACATATGAAAGCTGGTGGTTCCTTTTAACATGAGTCTTCAATATTCCCAGGTAAGAAGTTTTAGGTTGTAGTTATTATAGGAATTATAGGATTATTTCTCTCTATACCATTTGTATTTCATATACCTTTGACTATTGGATGTTCTTATAGGCACTATAGTATTGCAAGTAACAGTATAGGTTCCGTCCCTCTCCTCGCCCCAAACCAGGGACACATCGACAACAACCACCCTCGAAGCATCGTTACCCATCGCTCCACAAAAGCCGCGGCCCTTGCAGAGGGAACAACTACTTCAAGGTCTCAGAGCGAGTGACATCACCGATTGAAACGCTATTAGCGCACACCCCGCTAACTAGCTAGCCATTTCACATCGGTTACACCAGCCTAATCTCGGGAGTTGATAGGCTTGAAGTCATAAACAGCTCAATGCTTGAAGCACAGCGAAGAGCTGCTGGCAAATGCAGGAAAGTGCTGTTTGAATGAATGCTTACGAGCCTGCTGCTGCCTACCAACGCTCGGTCAGACTGCTCTATCAAATATCAAATCATAGACTTAATTATAACATAATAACACACAGAAATACGAGCCTTAGGTCATTAATATGGTCAAATCCGGAAACTATCATTTTGAATAAAAAACGTTTATTCTTTCAGTGAAATTCGGAACCGTTCCGTATTTTATCTAACGGGTGGCATCCCTAAGTCTAAATCTTGCTGTTACATTGCACAACCTTCAATGTTATGTCATAATTATGTACAATTCTCGCAAATTAATTACTGTCTTTGTTATGGTCTTCACACTTTTCGCAACGAGCCAGGCGGCCCAAACTGCTGCACATAACCTGACTCTGCTTGCACGGAACGCAAGAGAAGGGACACAATTTCCCTAGTTAAAAGAAATGTATATTAGCAGAAAATATTAACTAAATATGCAGGTTTAAAAATATATACTTCTGTATTGATTTTAATAAAGGCATTGATGTTTATGGTTAGGTACACATTGGTGCAACAACAGTGCTTTTTTCGCGAATGAGCTTGTTAAATCACCCGTTTGGCACCGCATCGATTATATGCAACGCAGGACAAGCTAGATAAACTATATCATCAACCATGTGTAGTTAACTAGCGATTACGTTAAGATTGATTGTTTTTTATAAGATAAGTTTAATGCTAGCTAGCAACTTACCTTGGTTTCTTGCTGCACTCGCATAACAGGTAGTCAGCCTGCCACACAGTCTCCTTGTGGATTGCAATGTAATCGGCTACAATCGGTATCCAAAAATGGCGACTACCGACTGTTATGAAAACTTGAAATCGGCCTTAATTAATCGGCCATTCCGATTAATCGGTCGACCTCTACTTGGTACACCTGTATTTGGGGAGTTTCTCCCATTACCATTTTTGATACACACAGCAATCTGTTGAGCATGAAAAACCCAGCAACATTGCAGTTCTTGACACAAACCGGTGTGCCTGGCACCTACTACCATACACCGTTCCAAGGCTCTTAAATCTTTTGTCTTGCCATTTCACCCTCTGAATGGCACACAGACAGCGCATTCGGAAAGAATTCAGACCCCTTAACTTTGTCCACATTTTGTTATGTTACAACCTTATTCTAAAATGGATTAAATCGTTTTTTACCCTCATCAATCTACACACAGTACCCCCTAATGACAAAGCAAAAACAGGTTTTTAGATTTTTTTGCAAATGTATTAAAAATAAAACACTGAAATATCACATTTACATAAGTATTCAGACCCTTTACTCAGTACTTTGTTGAAGCACCTTAGGCAGCAATTACAGCATCGAGTCTTCTTGGGTATGACACTACAAATCTTGGCACACCTGTATTTGGCAAGTATCACCCATTCTTCTCTGCAGATCCTCTCAGGCTCTGTCAGGCTGGATGGGGAACGTTGCTGCACAGCTATTTTCAGGTCTCTCCAGAGATGTTAGATCGGGTTCAAGTCCGGGCTCAAGGACATTGAGACTTGTCCCGAAGCCACTCCTGCGTTGTCTTGGCTGTGTGCTTAGGGTCGTTGTCCTGTTGGAAGGTGAACCTTCACCCCAGTCTGAGGTCCTGAGTGCTTTGGAGCAGGTTTTCATCAAGGATCTCTCTGTACTTTGCTCTGTTCATCTTTCCCTCAATCCGGACTAGTCACCCAGTCCCTGCCGCTGAAAAACATGCCAACAGCATGATGCTGCCACCACCATGCTTCACCGTAGGGATGGTGTTGGCCAGGTGATGTGCGGTGCCTGGTTTCCTCTAATATGTGACGCTTGGCATTCAGGCCAAAGAGTTTAATCTTGGTTTCATCAGGCCAGAGAATCTTGTTTCTCATGGTCTGAGAGTCATGTGCCTTTTACTGAGGAGTGGCTTCCGTCTGGCCATTACCATAAAGGCCTGTTTGGTGGAGTGCTGCAGAGATGGTTGTCCTTCTGGAAGGTTCTCCCATCTCTACAGAGGAACTCTGGAGCTCTGTCAGAGTGATCATCTGGTTCTTGGTCACCTGTGGGACCTTATAAAGACAGATGTGTGCCTTTCCAAATCATATCCAATCAATTGAATTTACCACAGGTCGACTCCAATCAAGTTGTAGAAACATCTCAAGGAGGATCAATTGAAACAGGATGCACCTGAGCTCAATTTCGAGTCTCATAGCAAAGGGTCTGAATACTTACACAAATAAGGTATTCATGTTTTTTTATTTTGTGTGTTGATTGATGAGGATTTTTATTCATTTAATCGATTTTAGAATAAGAATGTAATGTAACAAAATGTGGAAAAGGTCAAGGGGTCTGAATAATTTCCGAATGCACTGTATACTGTATGCTTGTGTTAGCTACTAAAGTTGGTACAGACTTTACTCAGAGACTCACTGTGCGATCTTAGCTGTCAGTAAAGCTCCCTGCAGACAGCCCCAGACTCCAGCCTGCTTCAGGGTGGGTTGGTGTTGGAAGGAACCTGTACCCCACGACACCCCGTCCCATGAGTCTAGCACCCCAGAGCTCTGCAGTGCACAGTCCACTGCCTTGCTCCAGTAGGAATGAGCTGCCCTTGGGTTACAAGCAGAATCACACAGAATAAGAAAAAACGTTGGTTTTCAACAATTGTATATAATCATGTAGACATACAAATTAAACACAATACAAATAGTGCTGTACATTATGAGTTCGGTCATATCTTACCTTCTGTTTCCATTATAATAGTGCAGGTTTCCCAGGTCATGTAGAGCCTGTACCCTGAGAGAGTCATGGTTGTTGGCCTGAAGGTACTCTAGATTGAAGTAAAAAAAAAAAAAAAACACCCAGAAACAAATATCCAGCACAATCAGAAGGATCAATCACAACCATTTCTTTGCAGATACAAGTGGAATATGGGTCTGACGACAGTTACTGGTATTGTGAAGCTAACAGGTAAACTAGTGACCAGCAATAGAGTGGTGAAGAGTAACAGTGTGACTGAAGCTTTAAAAAAAACAATGTTAGTGGTGCAGCAGTCTAAGGCACTGCATCGCAGCTGAGGTGCCACTACAGCCTGGGTTCGATCCCATGACCAGAAGGCTCATAGGGCGCCGCACAATAGGCCTGGCGTCATCCGGGTTAGTTAGGGGAGGGTTTGGCCGGGGGGCTTCCTTGGCTCATCGCGCTCTAGCAACTCGTGGCGGGTCGGGCGCCTGCAAGCTGACTTCGGTCGTCAATTGAACAGTGTTTCCTCCGACACATTTGTACGGCTGACTTATGGGTTAAGCGAGCAGTGTGTTAAGAAGCAGCGCGGAGTGGTGGGTCATGTTTCGGAGGACGCATGTCTCGACCTTTGAGCCCGTTGGGGAGTTGCAGCGATGAGACAAGGTCGTAAACTACCAATTGGATATCAGGAAAATGTGTAAAACATTTTTTTTAAAGTGTTATATGGGTCATGTCTCTTACGTATGCAGTTGCTATAGGAGTTGATGACGGTGTGTATCTGGTTGGGGGGCAGAGGGCAGCCGTAGATAGAACTCAGGGTGCTGTAGTCCTCAGTGGTCAGGTCTGGAGGGCCGATGGCCGGGGCAGTGCACACCGTCACGTTAAAGTCCACCCTGCCATGACCCTGAGCCTTGCTACTGTTCTCCTTACAGAATGGAACCTCAAACACTGGCAAAGAGACACAGATGTCAGTTTCATAGGCATAGTATCAAGCATGCAGTGAAATCAGTTAAGACAAAGAATACATTTCCACAAAAATAGTGTAGCATTCACAACTGTATATTGTCTTCATTAGGCTTCGCTAAGATGAGAACATTTCATATAATTTATGCTAATGTCAATAGACTTGTCACGTCCTGGCCAGTATAAGGGTTAATTGTTATTGTAGTTTGGTCAGGACGTGGCAGAGGGTATTTGTTTTATGTGGTTCGGGGTGGTGTGTTAGTTAGGAGGGCGTTTGATTTATTATTTCCGGGTTTTGAGTTATGGTCTATGTTGATGTATTTCTATGTGTAGTCTGGTTTATGTATTTCTATGTTAGGTTGATTGGGTTTGGGACTCTCAATTGGAGGCAGGTGTTTCCTCGTTGCCTCTGATTGAGAGTCCTATATATGGGTAATTGTTTGGTGTAGGTTTTGTGGGAGATTGTTCCTTGTCTAGCATATATGAGCCTGAGAAGACTGTTCGGTGATTGTGAGTTTGTTTTGTTGTTTTTGTGTTCATTTTGATTTAATAAATGTTCAAAATGAACAAACACAGTCCTACTGCATTTTGGTCCTCCTTCACCAGCGATAACCGTGACAAGACTGAGTGTACAAAGCATTAGGAACACCTTCCTAATACTGAGTTGCATGCCCTTTAGCCCTCATAACAGCCTCAATTAGTTGGGGCATGGACTCTACAAAGAATCAAAAGCGTTCCACAGGGATGTTGGCCCATGTTGACTCCAATGCTTCCCACAGTTGTGTCAAGTTGGCTGGATGTCCATTGGGTGGTGGACCATTTTTGATACACACAGGAATCTGTTGAGCATGAAAAACCCAGCAACATTGCAGTTCTTGACACAAACCGGTGCACCTGGCACCTACTACCATACACCGTTCCAAGGCTCTTAAATCTTTTGTCTTGCCCATTCACCCTCTGAATGGCACACAGAGAGTGCATTCGGAAAGAATTCAGACCCCTTAACTTTGTCCACATTTTGTTATGTTACAGCCTTATTCTAAAATGGATTAAATCGTTTTTTAACCTCATCAATCTACACACAGTACCTCATAATGACAAAGCAAAAACAGGTTTTTAGATTATTTTGCAAATGTATTAAAAATAAAACACTGAAATATCACATTTACATAAGTATTCAGACCCTTTACTTTATTCAGACCCTAGACAGCAATTACAGCATCGAGTCTTCTTGGGTATGACGCTACAAAGCTTGGCACACCTGTATTTGGCGAGTTTCTCCCATTCCTCTCTGCAGATCCTCTCAAGCTCTGTCAGGTTGGATGGGGAGTGTTGCTGCACAGCTATTTTCAGGTCTCTCCAGAGATGTTCGATCAGGTTCAAGTCCGGGCTCTGGCTGGGCCACTCAAGGACATTGAGACTTGTCCCGAAGCCACTCCTGCGTTGTCTTGGCTGTGTGCTTGGGTCATTGTCCTGTTGGAAGGTGAACCTTCGCCCCAGTCTGAGGTCCTCCACGCTTTGGAGCAGGTTTTCATCAAGGATCTCTCTGTACTTTGCTCTGTTCATCTTTCCCTCAATCCGGACTAGTCACCCAGTCCCTGCCGCTGAAAAACATGCCAACAGCATGATGCTGCCACCACCATGCTTCACCTTAGGGATGGTATTGGCCAGGTGATGTGCGGTGCCTGGTTTCCTCTAGATGTGATGCTTGGCATTCAGGCCAAAGAGTTTAATCTTGGTTTCATCAGGCCAGAGAATCTTGTTTCTCATGGTCTGAGAGTCATGTGCCTTTTACTGAGGAGTGGCTTCCGTCTGGCCTGTTTGGTGGAGTGCTGCAGAGATGGTTGTCCTTCTGGAAGGTTCTCCCATCTCTACAGAGGAACTCTGGAGCTCTGTCAGAGTGATCATCTGGTTCTTGGTCACCTGTGGGACCTTATAAAGACAGATGTGTGCCTTTCCAAATTATATCCAATCAATTGAATTTACCACAGGTCGACTCCAATCAAGTTGTAGAAACATCTCAAGGAGGATCAATTGAAACAGGATGCACCTGAACTCAATTTCGAGTCTCATACTTACACAAATAAAGTATTCATGTTTTTTTATTTTGTGTGTTGATTGATGAGGATTTTTATTCATTTAATCGATTTTAGAATAAGAATGTAATGTAACAAAATGTGGAAAAGGTCAAGGGGTCTGAATAATTTCCGAATGCACTGTATACTGTATGCTTGTGTTAGCTACTAAAGTTGGTACAGACTTTACTCAGAGACTCACTGTGCGATCTTAGCGGTCAGTAAAGCTCCCTGCAGACAGCCCCAGACTCCAGCCTGCTTCAGGGTGGGTTGGTGTTGGAAGGAACTTGTACCCCACGACACCCCGTCCCATGAGTCTAGCACCCCAGAGCTCTGCAGGGCACAGTCCACTGCCTTGCTCCAGTAGGAATGAGCTGCCCTTGGGTTACAAGCAGAATCACACAGAATAAGAAAAAACATTGGTATTCAACAATTTTGTATATAATCATGTAGACATACAAATTAAACACAATACAAATAGTGCTGTACATTATGAGTACGGTCATATCTTACCTTCTGTTTCCATTATAATAGTGCAGGTTTCCAAGGTCATGTAGAGCCTGTACCCTGAGAGAGTCATGGTTGTTGGCCTGAAGGTACTCTAGATTGAAGTACAAAAAAAAAAGTCCAGTGTCCCTCATCTTTCATTAAAAAACACACCCAGAAACAAATATCCAGCACAATCAGAAGGATCAATCACAACCATTTATTTGCAGATACAAGTGGAATATGGGTCTGACGACAGTTACTGGTATTGTGAAGCTAACAGGTAGACTAGTGACCAGCGATAGAGTGGTGAAGAGTAACAGTGTGACTGTAGCTTTAAAAAAAAAAACTATGTTAGTGGTGCAGCAGTCTAAGGCACTGCATCGCAGCTGAGGTGCCACTACAGCCTGGGTTCGATCCCATGACCAGAAGGCTCATAGGGCGCCGCACAATCGTCCTAGCGTCATCCGGGTTAGGGGAGGGTTTGGCCGGGGGGCTTCCTTGGCTCATCGCGCTCTAGCAACTCGTGGCGGGTTGGGCGCCTGCAAGCTGACTTCGGTCGTCAATTGAACAGTGTTTCCTCCGACACATTTGTACGGCTGACTTATGGGTTAAGCGAGCAGTGTGTTAAGAAGCAGCGCGGAGTGGTGGGTCATGTTTCGGAGGACGCATGTGTCGACCTTCGAGCCCGTTGGGGAGTTGCTGCGATGAGACAAGGTCGTAAACTACCAATTGGATATCAGGAAAATGTGTAAAACGTTTTTTTTTAAAGTGTTATATGGGTCATGTCTCTTACGTATGGAGTTGCTATAGGAGTTGATGACCGTGTGTATCTGGTTGGGGGGCAGAGGGCAGCCGTAGATAGAACTCAGGGTGCTGTAGTCCTCAGTGGTCAGGTCTGGAGGGCCGATGGCCGGGGCAGTGCACACCGTCACGTTAAAGTCCACCCTGCCATGACCCTGAGCCTTGCTACTGTTCTCCTTACAGAATGGAACCTCAAACACTGGCAAAGAGACACAGATGTCAGTTTCATAGGCATAGTATCAAGCATGCAGTGAAATCAGTTAAGACAAAGAATACATTTCCACAAAAATAGTGTAGCATTCACAACTGTATATTGTCTTCATTAGGCTTCGCTAAGATGAGAACATTTCATATAATTTATGCTAATGTCAATAGACTTGTCACGTCCTGGCCAGTATAAGGGTTAATTGTTATTGTAGTTTGGTCAGGACGTGGCAGAGGGTATTTGTTTTATGTGGTTCGGGGTGGTGTGTTAGTTAGGAGGGCGTTTGATTTATTATTTCCGGGTTTTGAGTTATGGTCTATGTTGATGTATTTCTATGTGTAGTCTGGTTTATGTATTTCTATGTTAGGTTGATTGGGTTTGGGACTCTCAATTGGAGGCAGGTGTTTCCTCGTTGCCTCTGATTGAGAGTCCTATATATGGGTAATTGTTTGGTGTAGGTTTTGTGGGAGATTGTTCCTTGTCTAGCATATATGAGCCTGAGAAGACTGTTCGGTGATTGTGAGTTTGTTTTGTTGTTTTTGTGTTCATTTTGATTTAATAAATGTTCAAAATGAACAAACACAGTCCTACTGCATTTTGGTCCTCCTTCACCAGCGATAACCGTGACAAGACTGAGTGTACAAAGCATTAGGAACACCTTCCTAATACTGAGTTGCATGCCCTTTAGCCCTCATAACAGCCTCAATTAGTTGGGGCATGGACTCTACAAAGAATCAAAAGCGTTCCACAGGGATGTTGGCTCATGTTGACTCCAATGCTTCCCACAGTTGTGTCAAGTTGGCTGGATGTCCATTGGGTGGTGGACCATTTTTGATACACACAGGAATCTGTTGAGCATGAAAAACCCAGCAACATTGCAGTTCTTGACACAAACCGGTGCGCCTGGCACCTACTACCATACACCGTTCCAAGGCTCTTAAATCTTTTGTCTTGCCCATTCACCCTCTGAATGGCACACAGACAGTGCATTCAGAAAGAATTCAGACCCCTTAACTTTGTCCACATTTTGTTATGTTACAGCCTTATTCTAAAATGGATTAAATAGTTTTTTAACCTCATCAATCTACACACAGTACCCCATAATGACAAAGCAAAAACAGGTTTTTAGATTTTTTTGCAAATGTATTAAAAATTAAACACTGAAATATCACATTTACATAAGTATTCAGACCCTTTACTTTATTCAGACCCTAGACAGCAATTACAGCATCGAGTCTTCTTGGGTATGACGCTACAAAGCTTGGCACACCTGTATTTGGCGAGTTTCTCCCATTCCTCTTTGCAGATCCTCTCAAGCTCTGTCAGGTTGGATGGGGAGTGTTGCTGCACAGCTATTTTCAGGTCTCTCCAGAGATGTTCGATCAGGTTCAAGTCCGGGCTCTGGCTGGGCCACTCAAGGACATTCAGAGACTTGTCCCAAAGCCACTCCTGCGTTGTCTTGGCTGTGTGCTTAGGGTCATTGTCCTGTTGGAAGGTGAACCTTCACCCCAGTCAGAGGTCCTGATCCTTCATCAAGGATCTCTCTGTACTTTGCTCCATTCATCTATTCCTCGATCCTGACTGGTCTCCCAGTCCCTGCCACTGAAAAACATCCCCACAGCTTGATGCTGCCACCACCATGCTTCACCGTAGGGATGGTGCCAGGTTTCCTCCAGACGTGATGCTTGGCATTCAGGCCAAAGAGTTCAATCTTGGTTTCATCAGACCAGAGAATCTTTTTTCTCATGGACTCAAAGTCTTTAGGGGCCTTTTGGCAAACTCCAAGTGCGCTCTCATGTGCCTTTTCTGAGGAGTGGCTTCCGTCCGGCCATAAAGGCCTGATTGGTGGAGTGCTGCAGAGATGGTTGTCCTTCTGGAAGGTTCTCCCATCCCCACAGAGGAACTCTTGGTCAGTTCTCCCTGACCATGCCCTTCTCCCCTATTCCTCAGTTTGGCCGGGCGGCCAGCTGTTAGGAAGAGTCTTTGTGGTTCCAAACTTGTTCCATTTAAGAATGATGAAGGCCACTGTGATCTTGAGGACCTTCAATGCTGAAGTAATATTCAGCATTGAAGATCTCAACACAATCCTGTTTCGGAGCTCTATGGACAATTCCTTCGACCTCATGGCTTGGTTTTTGCTCTGACATGCACTGTCAACTGTGGGACCTTATAAAGACAGATGTGTGCCTTTCCAAATCATGTCCAATCAATTGAATTTATCACAGGTGTACTCCAATCAAGTTGTAGAAACATCTCAAGGATGATCAATGGAAACAGGATGCACCTGAGCTAAATTTCTAGTCTTATAGCAAAGGATCTGCATACTTATATAAATAAGGTATTTCTGTTGTTTAATTCTAAAAACCTGTTTTCGCTTCGTCATTGTGGGGTATTGTGTGTAGATTGATGAGGGAAATAAGGTCGTGAGCGCTCTGGAGCAATAAGGCTGTAACAAAACATAATGTGAAAAAAGGGAAGGTGTCTTAATACTTTCCAAATGCACTGTACACAATCCATGTCTTAATGGTGACTCGTTTCAGGAAACTAGGCTTATGTCGTGCGTCACTTTTTCACAGGAGAGGCATTTTTAGCAGGAATGCCTCCTGGAACATGTGAACGCTGATGTACCTTAATAACAAACTGGTATATCATCTGTAAATACAAATAAAATGGTTAAGTCACGTGCCTAGATGGTTTAGCAATGGAAAAAGCTATATGAACCTTCCTGCTAGCCATGATTGGCTGAGATAATGGATGGGCTGGACATGCAGAGCGACGAGTTCAGATTGGTCTGCCATGTAGCACGCTTCCTTCTATAACATAAGACTCAGTATGTGTAGGTCATTCTTTAAAAAATATATATATCACGAAGATGACCGAGTTTTGAAATCGGTGGAAGCAGAATATGATAGCTAAGGAGATGGAGAAAATTCAGGCGTTTGATTGCAAATGCGGAGGGAGTGGAAAAGAGAACACAGAAGGCTGTTGTATAAAACACCTGTCTCCGGAGTACATCTTCAAACTAAGGGCAACCATGGCATCTGTGACAGAGAGGGAAAAGCGTTCATCCATGTATCAAATCAAATGTATTTATAAAGCCCTTCTTACATCAGCTGATATCTCAAAGTGCTGTACAGAAATATACTGCTCAAAAAAATAAAGGGAACACTTAAACAACACATCCTAGATCTGAATGAAAGAAATAATCTTATTAAATACTTTTTTCTTTACATAGTTGAATGTGCTGACAACAAAATCACACAAAAATAATCAATGGAAATCCAATCTATCAACCCATGGAGGTCTGGATTTGGAGTCACACTCAAAATTAAAGTGGAAAACCACACTACAGGCTGATCCAAATTTGATGTAATGTCCTTAAAACACGTCAAAATGAGGCTCAGTAGTGTGTGTGGCCTCCACGTGCCTGTATGACCTCCCTACAACGCCTGGGCATGCTCCTGATGAGGTGGCGGATGGTCTCCTGAGGGATCTCCTCCCAGACCTGGACTAAAGCATCCGCCAACTCCTGGACAGTCTGTGGTGCAACGTGGCGTTGGTGGATGGAGCGAGACATGATGTCCCAGATGTGCTCAATTGGATTCAGGTCTGGGGAACGGGCGGGCCAGTCCATAGCATGAATGGCTTCCTCTTGCAGGAACTGCTGACACACTCCAGCCACATGAGGTCTAGCATTGTCTTCCATTAGGAGGAACCCAGGGCCAACCGCACAGCATATGGTCTCACAAGGGGTCTGAGGATCTCATCTCGGTACCTAATGGCAGTCAGGCTACCTCTGAGGTTGCACATGGAGGGCTGTGCGGCCCCCCAAAGAAATGCCACCCCACACCATGACTGACCCACTGCCAAACCGGTCATGCTGGAGGATGTTGCAGGCAGCAGAACGTTCTCCACGGCGTCTCCAGACTCTGTCACGTCTGTCACGTGCTCAGTGTGAACCTGCTTTCATCTGTGAAGAGCACAGGGCGCCAGTGGCGAATTTGCCAATCTTGGTGTTCTCTGGCAAATGCCAAACGTCCTGCACGGTGTTGGGATGTAAGCACAACCCCCACCTGAGGACGTCGGGCCCTCATACCACCCTCATGGAGTCTGTTTCTGACCGTTTGAGCAGACACATGCACATTTGTGGCCTGCTGGAGGTCATTTTGCAGGGCTCTGGCAGTGCTTCTCCTGCTCTTCCTTGCACAAAGGCCGAGGTAGCGGTCCTGCTGCTGGGTTGTTGCCCTCCTACGGCCTCCTCCACATCTCCTGATGTACTGGCCTGTCTCCTGGTAGCGCCTCCATGCTCTGGACACTACGCTGGCAGACACAGCAAACCTTCTTGCCACAGCTCGCATTGATTTGCCATCCTAGATGAGCTGCACTACCTGAGCCACTTGTGTGGGTTGTAGACTCCGTCTCATGCTACCACTAGAGTGAATGCACCGCCAGCATTCAAAAGTGACCAAAACATCAGCCAGGAAGCATAGGAACTGAGAAGTGGTCTGTGGTCCCCACCTGCAGAACCACTCCTTTATTGGGGGTGTCTTGCTAATTGCCTATAATTTCCACCTGTTGTCTATTCCATTTGCACAACAGCATGTGAAATTTATTGTCAATCAGTGTTGCTTCCTAAGTGGACAGTTTGATTTCACAGAAGTGTGATTGACTTGGAGTTACATTGTCTTGTTAAGTGTTCCCTTTATTTTTTTGAGCAGTGTATATATATAGTATATGGGTAAGAGAGTCTAGTTAGCAACATTTTCAGATATTATACATTTCTAATTTGATCACAAAGTCGAATTCATTGCAAGTTAAAGCATACCGTTAGCTAGCTAGCTAACATTAGCTGGCTGGCTAGCTCGCAAGCTAACGTTACGTGTATGATCTGTGTAGTAATATTATTCATATCTCATTTGCATTGCTAGATATAGTCTAATGTTAGCTAGCTAGCTAACAATGAACCTAGTTAAATTCATGCAGGGTAGTAACGTTAGGAGTTGGGATTATGTTTCATTGTTTAGCTAGCTAGCTACATGTCTAAATAAAAGACTCCACTATCCAAGTAACCATTTCACTGTATCGTTTACACCTTCTGTATTCTGTACATGTGACAAATGTACATTATTTGATATAGTGTGTGTTTACCAGAGACAGTAATGTGAAGAACAACATGACCTGCACCAAAGTCAAATTAGGATTTAACAGGATTTAACGAGACAGTGTCCAAGTTGTTAAATTCTCCAGTTGAAGGCCCTGCTTTTATTTCGTCACATTCACAACCGTAAGCGATTTTCTGTAATTAGCTCGCCATTAACTTGTAAATAATGCTTGTTGTGAGTTTATTTTTCTGTAATAATGAATAAAAATGTGGAACATTTAAGACGTTGTCAGCTATATGATCATTATTTGAACTAATAAGCTAGAAACTAACCAAAACATTGTTTAGAAAGTTGCTTTTAGTTGCCTGGTTTGCTAGATTGACATATACTAAATTCATTTTTAAATGGATGGGTTTATTCGCTGCTGATGTCATACAGCCTGTCGCTTTTGTGTTCATAGGTACTTTCTCGACAAGTTTGATGTCGAACAACCATTACAGTTGTCACTGCGACAACTTTAATCAAATCAAATCATATTGGTCACATACACGTCTTTAGCAGATGTTATTGCGGGTGTAGCAAAATGCTTGTGTTTCTAGCTCGAAGGGTGCAGTAATATCTAACAAGTAATATCTAACAATACACACAATCTAAAGTAAAGCAATAGAATTAAGAATATAAAAATATATGGATGAGCAATGTCAGAGCAGCATAGACTAAGATACAGTAGAATAGAATACAGTATATACATATGAGATGAGTAATACATAGACTAAGATACAGTAGAATAGAATACAGTATATACATATGAGATGAGTAATACATAGACTAAAATACAGTAGAATAGAATACAGTATATACATATGAGATGAGTAGTGTAAAATATGTAAACATTATTAAAGTGACTAGTGTTCCATTTATTAAAGTGGCCAGTGATTTCAAGTATATGTATATAGGGCAGCAGCCTCTAATGTGCTAATGTCTATACAGACATGTCGATAGACATATTATAAATCAGCCTTTAGTCTTGAAATCTTTGGTTGTTTAGTACACTCACTACCATACTCACTGTTTAGCACAAGGCCTCACATGTGAATCCTTAAAGAGAAGGGTGGGGCTAAGGTGTACCAAAATATTCAAAGTCCATTTTCTCAAAAGTGGGGTTACAAGTTTATCAACTTTCAAAGCAGAATTACTTTCCCATTTTTCCTCAAATGTAGTATACTGTATGATATACCATTTTCTAGCTCAGAGTCTTTACTTTATCCAATGTAAAAAACACAATTTCAAATGTTGCTACATAAGATCGAATCGAGACGGTCGGTCACAATTGTCTCAAGGCTTAAAAGTCTCCTCCCCTTCATCTACACTGATCGAAGTGGATTTAACAAGTGACATCAATAAGGAAACATAGCTTTCACCTGGATTCACCTGGTCAGTCTATGTCATGGAAAGAGCAGGTGTCCTTAATGTTTTGAGTCCACTCAGTGTAGATATAAGTTAGGATAGCCTGAATGTTCATAAGTTAGCCTTGTAGCTTAATTGGCCAAGGAGCAGGACCATTTTGAATAGCTACCTCTGTATTCCTATGGTTCTCATTCAAACCTATGTTAATTCATGGAAATGTAATATGGTTATAGTTGAAGAAGTATACACAGTAGGGGTCTTCACGGGTCCACACGAACCCGAGAGAGGCGCGTGTTTTTCACGAGTGGGGCGTGTAGCTTTTTGTTTTTGTCGGCCAATCACAAGCCATCAAAGCGGCACTAGCCTCTGACTCTGTGTCTGTTGTGGCAATCAACTTAGGAGATCAATGGAAGATGCAATTAAAATGACGGAATTAAAAGTTAAATGAGAAGGATACGTTTCAACGACCAAGGGCCAAGAGGTAGGCTGTTCCTTAATACATTGATTAGAGCTGCTGTTGTTATTGTGCAGGACGGGTGAAAGCGCAGCCTATGTAGATTTGATTAGCCAACCAAGCTACCTAGCTAGCTTAACTGTCTTCTCTTCTCGGTTTGATGCAGTCAAAACAGGTACTATGTAATCAGATTGGATGATAAAAAACATAGCTTTGGCAGCTAAAAGTTAGTAACTAATGCGAGTCGGCTTGGTTGCTGCTGTCTCTTTCTTTCTCCTCCTCCCGCCACTCGGCAACAGACAGGGGTTATCTCATTTAGGAAAAAGACAGTCCTCCGTCCTCTCTCTTGTGACCCGGAAACCCGGATAAGTGGTTGAGTGGTCGAGGAGTGTGTCAATTCACTAGTAGGCAAACGGAAGAGTGTCCTCCCCTCCTCGATAGCCACCTTTCATCGAGGATATTCATGTGTATCCTACAGCGAAATATTTTCAAAATCTGCAACACCCCTTTTGAATCAGATTTTGTTTTGATAAAGGAAAAAAATATGCACACGTTTAAAAACAATACGCTATTTATCTATAAAATGTCTAACATTTCTAACTTCATTTGTTTTGATCCACCCCTGTAAACTTAATTTGCCTAAAAATGCGCAAGTGGAGAAGGACCGTCTCATTTCAAGCGCATTTCAATCCACGTTCACTCGCTGACTCTCCTCGATTAACTTTGACCTTTTTTAAAATGAGGCGAGAAGGACGCAGGAGATGAGCAAAATGTGATTGACTAAAGGCCAGAGTCACAAACACACAGCAAAGTGAGATAGAAAGGATGTACTCACAGGGCTGTGTGTGTGCCAGCAGCAGTAGTAGCAGTGTGCGGCTGTGTTGGAAGTTCTGCAGAGTGTGATGGCCCTTCTCCAGGGCCTCCCTGAAACAACACAGTGTATCCTCCACATCCAGAGGAACACACACCACACACATGGCCCGGCGCACCTCTACAACAGACCAAAACACACACACACACCACAATATGACTTCGGCGACACATCAATATACCCACAGACCAGAATGACTGATGATTTATTTAAAAAATGAATGGTTGAATGTAGGGCTCGACATTAACGCTTGTCCTCTTGTCCGGGAGAAGTAAAAAAATTAAAATTGTTGTCCAAGAAGAATATAGAAAAAAAATCTCAAAATCAAACAATTACACTGAAAATAATTGAAAGGCAAACATTGGAATAATATTCTATTTCATCTATTTTTCATGTACATACTGTAAGTAAAAAAGCCTACATCTCAAAGTGTAGGTGATATACAATACATATTTTGGCTACAGCCAAACCGATGCTGACATCCAGAAAATGTAGCCAAACTTTAACGAGACTCTTAATGACATAAATATAGCCCGGAGAGTGAAGGACCATGACATTTGTGCACCGTTCATCACCCACCTTGAATCTGAGCGAAGGCGGTCAGCATTGTTTTGTAAACTACATTTTATGTTATTTATCCATTTTAGAATAAGGCTGTAATTTAACAAAATGTGGAAAAAGTCAATCGGTCTGAATACTTTCCAAAGGCACTGTAAGTAACCCATGCTAGATGCTAGTTAGATCTCACCTCTTTCTTAATTTCTATTGGATATTTTCATCTCTGTTACATGAAACTGCTCAAACTTTTGAGAAAGGCGTTTTCCGCTAATTGCATTTTGGAACATTCCTACGTAGCCTACAGCCATTTGCGCATTGTTGAGCTTAAAATATGAAGAAATAAATGATCATGTTGGATCTATTGCATCAGCCTCATTGCTTTCCTTTCAACAAACCCACTACTTCCTTTCGACACGCCCACTACTTTCCTTTCCACACGCCCACTACTTTCCTTTCCACACGCGCCCACTACTTTCCTTTCCACACGCCCACCTACTTTCCTTTCCACACGCCCATACTTTTCCTTTCCACACGCCCACTACTTTCCTTTCAACACGCCCACTACTTTCCTTTCCACACGCCCACTACTTTCCTTTCAACCACGCCACTACTTTCCTTTCAACACGCCCCCGATACGCCCACTACTTTCCTTTCAACACGCCACTACTTTCCTTTCAACACGCCCACTACTTTCCTTTCAACACGCCCACTACTTTCCTTTCAACACGCCCACTACTTTCCTTTCAACACGCCCACTACTTTCCTTTCAACACGCCCACTAATTTCCTTTCGACACACCCACTACCCAATCTCTGTCACCATATTGGGATGCAGCTACCCACATCTCCTTGAATATGCATCAGAAGCCAATAGGCAGTGTCGCCTACTAATGCATCTAATGTGTTAAAAACTATTTACATTTTTGGAGGGACAAGTGACTTGAACTTTTCGACAAGTAAAACAAATCGGGTCCTACTTGTCCAAAGGACAAGTTGCTAAAAAAGTTCATGTCAAGCCCTGGAATAAATAGCATAATAAGGTTGGCCTATATCAATAAAAGTGCTAGGCTTATCGACTTATAGCAATAAAATATGATTAATTGATTGACTGATTGATTTCCAGCTGCTACTGGATTGCCGTACCAGAGAGTTCGAGGAGCTCGGCGTTTGGGTTGGTGGGAGTGTTGCACCCTCGTCTGGGGGCAGGCACAGCAGGGGGAGTCCAGCAATTCAGCAGCTGTCTCCCTGCATAGTTCTTATTGGTGATCTGACACGCAGGGGTAGAGACTGTTCAACACACACACTGTACACCCACTCTTCACACACAAACAGCATCCTAACACACAGCAGTAGTCTCAATTCTGTCCCTACAGTATTCATTATAAACCATACCCCATAGAAGCAGAGTTATCCTCTAGTCCACACTAAGCCTTAGGAATGGATTAGTGTCCTGACATTGAGATCAAGTATGACACCCTGTTCATTGGGTGGTAAAAGCTTGTGTCTATTCCCTCTAACCTTCTCTCCAGTGAGGTTCTGCGTTTTGATGAAGTGTGGCTGAGGGACCGGAGGTCCTCCGAAGTAGCTGATCCTCTCTAGCAGTCTCCTCTGAGCGTGGACCAGGATAGGAGTGATCATGTGGGTGTAGCGCTCTCTGGGATGCACAACATATAGGACAGAGACAGTACTGGCAGGCAGGCAGGCACGCACACCTCCCTGTGACAGGATGGAAACTACCTATCATGTGTGTGAGTTGAAGAGCAGGGTCAACTGTGTGTATGGAGAGCAAGAGAGAGAGCAAGAGAGAGAGAACGAGAGAGCGAGCAAGAGAGCCAGAGAGCAAGAGAGAGAGAGAACGAGAGAGCGAGCAAGAGAGCCAGAGAGCAAGAGAGAGTGTGAGAAAGAGAGAGTGTGAGAAAGAGAGAGAGCAAGAGAGAGAGAGTGTGTGTGTGTGTGTGTGTGAGGGATGTTACCTACCGTGTGTGTGAGTTGAAGAGCAGGGCGAGGTGAGCCAGAGTCTCCCAGCGAGCCTTGAGGTAGAGCAGCTCAAGGGTGTGAAGGGTGAGGCTCCTGATCCATCTCAGGTCCACCAGGGTACCGTCATCCAGAGGGGCGGAGAAATGCATGCTGGCCTCCATCTCCTCATCCTCCAATTCAAACACCTGCCAGAGCTAAGGACGGATGGAGGGAAACAGACACACAAAAGTACAATTATTCACATGGTATAATAGTGGTGTCAACTATTTAATTATATTTTTGACTCAAGTTAAAGATATTTGTATAAAACATGAAGGGTGTTTCAATGTACTGTACATACGTACATATAGTGGGGCCTGAAATTATTGACCCTCTTGATGAGACAAAATGACTGAATAAAATACAGAATTCAAATACTGAGCTATATTTTATGGAGAAAAAAATGGGGACATTATATTATTTCATACTAATACCAATTGCTCAAAGAAAGATATTTTGTTTAACGAGTAATCTTTTTTTTCTCTCAAAGAGGTAGAGGTCAAAATGATCAATTTCAATAATTTTGACCCCTATGTTTTTGAAAAATATATATTTACTGAACAAAAATATGAATGCAGTGTTTCAGGGTTTTTTGGGCTATGTGTTTATGTAGAAGGGTGTTGGTTTAGAGTGTACCGGGGTTTTAGGTTTAGGTTCTAGGTTAGTGTATTCTATGTTAGTTCTAGGTTGTTTACGTCTATGTTCAGTTTATTGATTTGACCTTCAATTGGAGGCAGCTGTTTCTAGTTGCCTCTGATTGAAGGTCCTATGTATAGGGGTTGTTTTGTATGGGGTATTGTGAGTAGTTGTAGTTGCATAGCTTTGTGTTTAGCCTGCATCCTGTTCGTTCGTACATTTTCTTGTTTTCGTGTTCAATAAAAGTGAATTATGAGCACTTAACCCGCTGCGCCTTGGTCCAATAACTACGAAAGAAGTGACAGAACTACCCACCACAAACGGACCAAGCAGCGGAGGAAGGAGCAGCAGCGGAGCTTCGTGGAATCATGGACATGGGAGGAAATTCTGGACGGGGCTGGACCATGGCACCAGGCTGGGGAATACCGTCGCCCACCGGAGGAGATAGAGGCAGCGAAGGCGGAGCGGCGCCGGTATGAGGCTTTGTACGCGCCAATGGAGAAGCACGAGAGGCACCCCCAATAAAAAAAAATTGGGGGGCACACGGGGAGTTTGGCTGGGCCAAGGGTGAGCCCTAAGCCAACTCCCCGTGCTTATTATGGGAAGCATTTGGAGTGGAGAGCGCCGGAGTATGAGGTAGTGCGCACGATCTCGCCCATGCGCACGCACAGTCCGGTGCGAGCGATCCCAGCCCCTCGCAAGTGTTTCTAGTTGCCTCTGATTGAAGGTCCTATGTATAGGGGTAGTTTTGTATGGGGTATTGTGAGTAGTTGTAGTTGCATAGCTTTGTGTTTAGCCTGCATCCTGTTCATTCGTACGTTTTCGTGTTCAATAAAAGTGAATTATGAGCACTCAACCCGCTGCGCCTTGGTCCAATAACTACGAAAGATGTGACAGTTGGTCCCATGTTTCATGAGCTGAAATAAAATATTCCAGACATTTTCCATATGGACAAAAAGATAATTTCTCTCAAATTTTGTGCACAAATTTGTATACATTCCTGTTAGTGAGCATTTCTCCTTTGTCAAGATAATCCATCCATATTTGTATTTGTATATATTATGGATCCCCATTAGCTACTCTTCCTGGGGTCTGGCAAAATTAAGGCAGTTATACAGAATTCACAACACACGAAGTGTGTGCCCTCAGGCCCATACTCCACTACCACATATCTACAACACAAAATCCATGTGTACGTGTGTGTATAGTGTGTATGTTATCATGTGTGTGTATGTACACTACCATTCAAAAGTTTGGGATCACTTAGAAATGTCCTTGTTTTTGACCACACAGTTTTCAGCTGTGGTAACATAATTGCAAAAGTGTTTGCTAATGATAAATTTGCCTTTTAAAATTATAAAATGATTAGCTAACACAACGTGCCATTGGAACACAGGAGTGATGGTTGCTGATAATGGGCCTCTGTACGCCTATGTAGATATTCCATTATAAATCAGCAGTTTCCAGCTACAATATTAATTTACAATATTAGCAACGTCTACACTGTATTTCTGATCAATTTGATGTTATTTTAATGGACAAAAAATATGCTTTTCTTTCAAAAACAGGGTAATGTCTAAGTGGCCCCAAACTTTTGAACGGTAGTTTACGTTTTTCCAGCAGCAGACTATGATCGATAATGTCAAAAGCTGCACTGAAGTCTAACAAAACAGCCCCCCCAATCTTTTTATCATCAATTTCTCTCAGTCATTTGTGTAAGTGCTGTGCTCGTTGAACGTCCTTTCCTATAAGCATGCTGAAAGTCTGTTGTCAATTTGTTTACTGTAAACTAGCACTGTATCTGGTCAGACACAATTTTTTCCAAAACTTTACTAAGGGTTGGTAACAGGCTGATTGGTCAGCTATTTGAGCCAGTAAAGGGGGCTTTACTATTCTTAGGTAGAGGAATGACTTTTGCTTCCCTCCAGGCCTGAGGGCACACACTTTCTAGTAGGCTTACATTGAAGAAATGGCAAATAGGAGTGACAATGTCGTCTGCTATTATCCTCAGTAATTTTCCATCCAAGTTGTCAGACCCTGGTGGCTTGTCATTGTTGATAGACAATCATTTTTTCACCTCCTCCACAAGCGGAATTCAAAATTACAATTCTTGTCAATAATAATTTGGTCAGATATACTTGTATGTGTCGTGTTAGCGTTTGCTGCTGTCATGTCATGCCTAAGTTTGCTAATCTTGCCAATGAAAAAATTATTAAAGTAGTTGGCAATATCAGTGGGTTTTGTAACGAATGAGCCATCTGATTCAATGAATTATGGAGCTGAAAATATAATTAAAGGTGCTCCAAAGCTTTTTACTATCATTCTTTGTCATTTATGTGTGTTTCATAGTATAGTTTCTTCTTCTTTTTATTCAGTTTAGTCACATTATCTTTCAATATGCAGTACGTTTGCCAATCGGTTGTATAGCCAGACTTACTTGCCATTCCTTTTGCCTCATCCCTCTCAACCATACAATTTTTCAATTCCTCATCAATCCATGGGGATTTAACAGTTTTTACAGTCATTTTCTTAATGGGTGCATGCTTATTAGTAACTGGAATAAGCAATTTCATAAATGTGTCAAGTGCAACGTCTGTTTGCTTCTCATTGCACACCATGGACCAACAAATATTCTTTACATCAACAACATAGGAATCACTACAAAACTTCTTGTATAACCTCTTATACACTATATTAGGCCCAACCTTTGGAACTTTGGTTTTCCTAGATATGGCTATTATATTGTGATCACTACATCCGATGGATCTGGATACTGCTTTCAAGCACACATTTAGTAAAGATGTGATCAATACATGTTGATTTCATTCCTGTGCTGTTTGTAACTACCCTGGTAGGTTGAATGATAACCTGAACCAGGTTGCAGAGGCACTGGTTACAGTTTGAAGTTTTTTCTTCAGTGGGCAACATGATGAAAGCCAGTAAATATTTAAATCACCCAGAAAATATACTTCTCTGTTGATATCACATACATTATCAAGCATTTCACACATATTATCCAGATACTGACTTACCACTTGGTGGTCTATAGCAGCTTCCCACAAGAATGGGCTTTAGGTGAGGCAGATGAACCTGTAGCCACATTACTTCCAACAGTATTTAACATGAGATCCTCTCTAATCTTTACAGGAATGTGGTTCTGAATATAAACAGCAACACCTTCACCATTGACATTTCTGTCTTATCTGTAAATGTTATAACATTGTATTACTACCACTGTATCATCAAAGGTATTGTCTAAGTGAGTTTCAGATATAGTCAGAATATGAATGTCATCTGTTACTAGCAAGTTATTCATTTCATGAACCTTGTTAACTATTTTGAGCAGTTTTCTGGAATGCTTGCTTGTTTTCATTGCTTTACTGGGAAGTTTAGCAGAAGTAGATATTCTCCTGTTATTTATGTTAGTGCAGGGTGAGCTGCACACAGTGGACTAAATCTGGTTCATAGACACATAATTGCTGCATAAAATAGCTGTAGGATCAGCAGAGGCATTGAGGGCAGTTAGGTGGACATACATTTGGTTACTTACATTGTGTCTACCAACGCCCCTGGTATAATATACATTTGCTAAAGCATTATGATAACTCAGCGACACAATGGTAGGGATTAAATGAGCTTGACATGGGTCATTGATAAGTCATTGTCTCAACGCAGCCTTATAATGCTGTGAAAGGATCCAGGAACCCAAATGATTTGGGTGGATCCCATCCTCATGTTTTGCTTCCAAAATTGTCAACAAAAGTTACCCCCATTGAGCTGCAATAATCACGAAGCCATATCAAGAAGCTGATTAAACAGCATGATCATTACACAGGTGCATCTGTGCTGGGGAAAATAAAAGGACACACTAAAATGTGCAGTTTTGTCACACATCACAATGCCTGCCACAGATGTCTCAAGCTTTGAGGGAGCGTGCAATTGGCATGCTGACTGCAGGAATTTCCACCAGAGCTGTTGTCAGAAAATGTTACGTTAATTTCTCTACCAATGTCGTTTTAGAGAATTTGGCAGTACGTCCAACCGGCCTCACAACCGCACACCACGTACGTGTATTGCGTCGTGTGGGTGAGCTGTTTGCTGAGTGCCCCATGGTGACAGTGGGGTTATGGTATAAGCAGGCATAAAATACAGACAACGAACACAATTGCATTTTATCGAAGGCAATTTGAATGCACAGAGATACCATGACGAGATCCTGAAGCCCATTGTCGTGCCATTCATCCGCCACCATTACTTCATGTTTCAGCATGATAATGCACAGCCCCATGTTGCAAGGATCTGTACACAATTCCTGGAAGCTGAAAATGTCACAGTTCTTCCATGGCCTGCATACTCACCAGACATGTCACCCATTGAGCATGTTTGTGACGTTCTGGATAAACATGTATGACAGCATGTTCCAGTTCCCAATACCCAGTAACTTCGCACAGCCTTTGAAGAGGAGTGGGACAACATTCCACAGGCCACAATCAACAGCCTGATCAACTCTATGAGAAGGAGATGTGTCGCACTGAATGAGACAAATGGTTGTCACACCAGATACTGACTGGTTTTCTGATCCACGTCCCTACCTTTTTAAGGTATCTGTGACCAACAGATGCATATCTGTATTCCCAGTTATGTGAAATCCATAGATTAGGGCCTAACTAATGTATTTAAATAGACTGATTTCCTTATATATAACTGTAAATCAGTAAAATCCTTTAAATTGTTGTATGTGCGATTATATTTTTGTTCAGTATATATTACCTGTTAAACAAAAGTTATATCTCTGAGCAATAGCATTAAATAATATAATGTCCCTTTTTTTTGCATACAATAAACACTGAGTATACCAAACATTAGGAACACCTTCCTAATATTGACTGACATCAATAAGCGATCATCGCTTTCACCTGGATTCACCTGCTCAGTCTATGTCATGGAACCAGCAGGTGTTGTAAATATGTTTTGTATTCAGTGTAGCTCAGTATTTGAATTATTTATTATATACAGTCATTTTTGCTTTTCTTTATCAAGGGTGTCAATAATTTCGGACCCCACTGTACATTAGTTTATACATTACTTTGATGTTGCTTTAGCAATATCAACTGCTTGGTGAAGTTGTGTAGACAAATTAGTATATTTATGAGTTGAGCAATAATCGAGCTCAAAAGCATGGGACTGTAAGAGTAAAGTGATAAAGTCAGACCTGCATCTTCTCCATCATGTTCATGATGAGGTCTGTAGCCAGCTCAAACAAAGGGGTGAGGACAGTGTTTGAGCTGGTCCAATGTTAAAGGGATGGGGGGCTCCATGGATGCACCCCTGTCTACTAGTAGAGTGATGGTACAGCCCTGGTCCCATAGTGTCCGACACACACACTGCAACGTTGTCCAGTGGCCCCCACGATGGGCAAGTACCTGTTTACACACACACACACCCTTCATAAATACCATACATAAACATACCAATATACAGGTCATTGCCAAACACATTACACTCTCAACATAAATACAGATATTGTTTGTACTGACGTTACGGTTTACATTTTGGAGTGTGTGTGGGCGCATGTATGCATACATACAGTGCATGCATATTTAATTTTTGTTGCCTGTTTGTATGTGTTTGTGTGTATATGCATCCGTGTCTGTTTGTGTGTGTATATCAGGTACCATGGCTCTGCGGAGGTGCAGGGCAGCCTTGTTGAGTGACTCTAGCAGCTGAGTGGCGGTGCGTCTGGTCGGGGAGGTGGTCATCACTGAGGGCTCACTATAGTCCGAGTCCACAGCCGGCTGGATACGGGGAGAGTCCTGCTCACTGCTCTCTGTCGTGTTGAAGTCCTCTCCACTGGTGGTGGTGGCAGCTGAAGGGTGGAGAGAGAGAAAGAGTAAAAGATAGGAAGAATGTTCTTGTCCTCTGATGTCTGCCCCCTCTGGTGATGGGTCAAAAAAAAAGAGAGATAGGGAGAGAGAGAGTGAGAGAGATATAGACAGCAAAAGAGAAAAAAAGAAAGACAGGGAGAGAAAGAGTGTTGAGGATAGTTAGCTAGTTTAGTTAGTTATTTCCTTACCCTGTCCGCTCTCCTTGGCCTTGTGGAGGTTGGCTCTGAGGCAGGGCTGGGGCGTGGCTTTGGGGGTCGGGGGAATCAGGTCAGGGACTCCGATGTGCTGATGCATGTTCCTCCCCCTCACCAGAGTACCAGAGTGGGCCAGGGAGAACAACAACGGAGGCAGCTGGCTGTAGCTACAAGAACAAAAATGTCATCATGGTCTATTGTCTTTGTTCTAAAATGTAAAATGTACACAAAAATAATGTTCATATATGTACGATCAATAAAACACAGAAATGTAGCTAACTATTCTCCTATGCTCGCTTGAAAGTGAGCTGGCACCAGATACGTTATAGGGCTAGCTCAGCTCACTTTTAGCTACACTCTTAGAGAATCGTGCTGGAAAGGACAGTGATTGTGAAAAGAAAACATCTGAGCCAGCACAGTACAATCTGGAGGGAATGATAGCGTGACAAGGGTACAGTATGTATATGTGGGAAACAGTGATCTGTATGTGTGTGTGTATATGTGTATGTATGCATGCGTGTGTTTGTGTCTATATTTACCTGTGTTGTAGGGCCCCAAGGCCCTGGTGGTTCTCCAGGCTCCTTCTCAGTAGTCCCAGGTGAGCCCTGGCGATGCTAAGGTTGAGGTGACACCTCCACAGCCACTCCTCAGAACACACCTGTCTCAGACGCCTCCGACGCTGGTGACGGCGCACCAGGGGGGCTAGCTGGTTCAGCATGGTGTCCACCGCCTTACACTCCCTGACACACAGATGTGAGTGGAGCATACATGCAGGTAAGGACACACATGTACACTTGCATAAGCCCACATCCGCACACACTCATGCAATTGGGGTAAAAGTTTAACAGTAATTAGTCATAAGCACAAAGAGAGTAGCACAAAGAGAGTTTTACAGTTGCTGTAAAAGTACTGTACCCACCTCTCTGTGTTCTGTGCTTTCAGAGCAGTCAGTTGTTTCTTCTGGAGAAACTCTTTCCTCTTCTTGTCACTCCCGAATGTACTAGCTTTATTCTTCTAAAGGGGACAACAAATGGCTGTCAGACTTATTTAATTACACTTCTGCAATAGCTTCATGGGAGGGACAGAAAAGAAAAGGGAAGGGAAAGATTTTAGCTGAGCTCACCTTGTACTCCATGATGGAGGAGGAGAACTTCTTCAGTTCTTTCCCTGAGGTTGATCTGTCCCCTGGGCCCTTCTTAGGCCCTGTCAGTCCCTCATCCCTCCTGTCACACACACACATCACATCACATACAGTTAGTTGGGTTCTGAGTCTGACCCCACCAGTGTTTGTCCTGGTCTGTCACTTGGTATATATGACTCAGAGCCCTAAAACACAACAACAACATACTGTACCGGCACTGTCTCAAGGACACAACAGGCCTTTTCATATGCTACATCATTCTTTAACCTATTAAATGTCATCTACGTAATCCCCAAAAGTAATTATTTATCATGAGAGGGCCATAAAGTGGGGACTGAGAAGAGACACACACAAAGGTACAGACACACTCAAACGCACACAAGCGCTAGCACACGCACTCTACACACACCTACACTGTAATATTGTTGTATTGTAGATATCTAGTGGCTTAATAATGTTAGATGATGTACTGTTTTAACATTTGTACTGTTTTATCTTTTGTTTTACAGTACCAGTCAAAAGTTGGACACACCTACTCATTCAACGTTTTTTCTTAATTTTTACAATTTTTTACATTGTAGAATAATAGTGAAGACATAACACATATCGAATCATGTAGTAACCAAAAAAGTGTTAAACAAATCAAAATATGTTTTATATTTGAGATTCTCCAAAGTAGCCACCCTTTGCCTTGATGACAGCTTTACACTCTTGGCATGACAAGGTAGGGGTGGTATACAGAAGAAGTCCATATTATGGCAAGAACAGCTCAAATAAGCAAAGAGAAACGACAGTCCATCATTACTTTAAGACATGAAGGTTAGTCAATCCGGAAAATTTGAAGAACTTTGAAAGTTTCTTCAAGTGCAGTCACAAAAATCTAACAAGTCGGTAGAAAATAGTAAAAATAAAGAAAAACCCTGCAATGAGTAGGTGTGTCAAAAACTTTTGACTGGTACTGTATATGTAATGTAAATGCCTTGTGTTTGGACCCCAGGAAGAGAAGCTGCTGCCTTACCAGCAGCTAATGGGGATCCTTAATAAGTACAAATACAAATAAATAATAACTAGTAATGCTGCATACTCCAAGAAAGGTTAAAATCTCACCTTTCTGGTAAAAATAGTTACACATTGCTGAAGTGTAGTCACTTTTGAGCTCAAGTACATAGCAGAAATATAATGAAAATATTAAATGTTTAATATGATGTATTTCCTATTCAACAAAACTGTATGAATAAGGTTTGAAATTACTTATATTTATTCTAAATATAGTATAATCAATTTATAAAATGACTAACTATAAGATTTCACCTTCCTTATAACTGTAAAATACATATTTGTATATTTACATGCTGACCAGACCGGACACGTCCCGTGTGCGAGCGTTGCAAAATATATTTACGCATACATGTTATTGAATCATTGCACCCACACTGCTCATATGCGTGGCCAGCAACTAAAAAATAACTTGGTTCTATTTCAAATCAAATCAAATTGTATTTGTCACATACGCATGGTTAGCAGATGTTAATGCGAGTGTAGCGAAATGCTTGTGCTTCTAGTTCCGACCATGCAGAAATATCTAACAAGTAATCTAACCTAACAATTTCACAACAACTACCTTATACATACAAGTGTAAAGGAATGAGTAAGAATATGTACATAAAAATATATGAATGAGTGATGGCCGAACGGCATAGGCAAGATGCAGTGGATGGTATAGAGTACAGAATATACATATGAGATGAGTAATGTGGGGTATGTAAACATTATATAAAGTGGCATTGTTTAAAGTGGCTAGTGATACATTACATCAGGATGGCAAGATGCAGTAGATGGTATAGAGTACAGTATAAACATATGAGATGAGCAATACAGGGTATGTAAACATTATGTAAAGTGCCATTGTTTAAAGTGGCTAGTGATACATTTATTACATCCAATTTTTCCATTATTAAAGTGGCTAGAGTTGAGTTAGTATGTTGGCAGCAGCCACTCAGTGTTAGTGATGGCTGTTTAACAGTCTGATGGCCTTGAGATAGAAGCTGTTTTTCAGTCTCTCGGTCCCCGCTTTGATGCACCTGTACTGACCTTGCCTTCTGGATGATAGCGGGGTGTACAGGCAGTGACTCGGGTGGTTGTTGTCCTTGATGATCTTTTTGGCCATCCTGTGACATCGGGTGGTATAGGTGTCCTGGAGGGCAGGTAGTTTGCCCCCGGTGATGCGTTGTGCAGACCTCACTACCCTCTGGAGAGAGAGCCTTACGGTTGTGGGCGGAGCAGTTGCCGTACCAGGCGGTGATACAGCCCGACAGGATGCTCTCGATTGTGCATCTGTAAAAGTTTGTGAGTGATTTTGGTGACAAGCCGAATTTCTTCAGCATCCTGAGGTTGAAGAGGCGCTGCTGCGCCTTCTTCACCACGCTGTCTGTGTGGGTGGACCCTTTCAGTTTGTCCGTGATGTGTACGCTGAGGAACTTAAAACTTTCCACCCTCTCCACTACTGTCCCGTCGATGTGGATAGGGGGCTGCTCCCTCTGCTGTTTCCTGAAGTTCACGATCATCTCCTTTGTTTTGTTGACATTGAGTGTGAGGTTATTTTCCTGACACCACACTCTGAGGGCCCTCACCTCCTCCCTGTAGGCAATCTTGTCATTGTTGGTAATCAAGCCTACCACTGAAGTGTCGTCTGCAAACTTGATGATTGAGTTGGAGGCGTGCATGGCCATGCAGTCATGGGTGAAAAGGGAGTACAGGAGAGGGCTGAGAATGCACCCTTGTGGGGCCCCAGTGTTGAGGATCAACTGGGTGGAGATGTTGTTACCTACCCTCACCACCTGGGGGCGGCCCGTCAGGAAGTCCAGGACCCAGTTGCACAGGGCGGGGTCGAGACCCAGGGTCTCGAGCTTAATGACGTGTTTGGAGGGTAATATGGTGTTAAATGCTGAGCAGTAGTCAATGAACAGCATTCTTACATAGGTATTCCTCTTGTCCAGATGGGTTAGGGCAGTGTGCAGTGCGATGGCGATTGCGTCGTCTGATGACCAATTAGGGTGGTAAGTAAATTGGAGTGGGTCTAGGGTGTCAGGTAGGGTGGAGGTGATATGGTGCTTGACTAGTCTCTCAAAGCACTTCATGATGATGGAAGTGAGTGCTACGGGGCGGTAGTCATTTAGCTCAGTTACCTTAGCTTTCTTGGGATCAGGAACAATGGTGGCCCTCTTGAAGCATGTGGGAACAGCAGACTGGGATAAGGATTGATTGAATATGTCCGTAAACACACCAGCGAGCTGGTCTGCGCATGCTCTGAGGACGCGGCTGGGGATGCCGTCTGGGCCTGCAGCCTTGCGAGGGTTAACACGTTTAAATGTTTTAATCACGTTGGCTACAATGAAGGAAAGCCCGCAGGTTCTGGTAGCGGGCCGTGTCAGTGGCACTGTATTGTCCTCAAAGCGAGCAAAGAAGTTGTTTAGTTTGTCTTGGAGCAAGACATCGTGGTCCGCAACGGGGCAGGTTTTTCTTTTGTAGTACATGATTGACTGTAGACCCTGCCACATACCTCTCGTGTCTGAGCCATTGAATTGCGACTCTACTTTGTCTCTACATTGACGCTTAGCTTGTTTGATTGTCTTGCGGAGGGAATAGCTACACTGTTTGTATTCGGTCATGATTCCGGTCACCTTGCCCTAAATAAAAGCAGTGGTTCGCGCCTTCAGTTTTGCGCGAATGCTGCCATCAATCCACGGTTTCTGGTTGGGGAATGTTTTAATAGACGCTGTGGGTACAACATCACCGATGCACTTGCTAATAAACTCGCTCACCGAATCAGCGTATTCATCAATGTTGTTGTTCGACGGAACAAATCCCAGTCCACGTGATCGAAGCAATCTTGAAGCGTGGAATCCGATTGGTCGGACCAGCGTTGAACAGACCTGAGCACAGGTGCTTCCTGTTTAAGTTTATGTCTATAGGCTGGGAGCAAAAAAATGGAGTCGTGGTCAGCTTTTCCGAAAGGAGGGCGGGGGAGGGCCTTATATGCGTCGCGGAAGTTTGAATAACAATGATCCAGGGTTTTGCCAGCCCGGGTCGCGCAATCGATATGCTAATAAAATTTGGGGAGCCTTGTTTTCAGATTAGCCTTGTTAAAATACCCAGCTACAGTGAGGGAAAAAAGTATTTGATCCCCTGCTGATTTTGTACGTTTGCCCACTGACAAAGAAATGATCAGTCTATAATTTTAATGGTAGGTTTATTTGAACAGTGAGAGACAGAAAAACAACCAAAAAATCCAGAAAAACACATGTCAAATTTTTTTGAAATTGATTTGCATTTTAATGAGGGAAATAAGTATTTGACCCCCTCTCAATTAGAAAGATTTCTGGCTCCCAGGTGTCTTTTATACAGGTAATGAGCTGAGATTAGGAGCACACTCTTAAAGGGAGTGCTCCTAACCGCAGCTTGTTACCTGTATAAAAGACACCTGTCCACAGAAGCAATCAATCAGATTCCAAACTCTCCACCATGGCCAATACCAAAGAGCTCTCCAAGGATGTCAGGGACAAGATTGTAGACCTACACAAGGCTGGAATGGGCTACAAGACCATCGCCAAGCAGCTTGGTGAGAAGGTGACAACAGTTGGTGCGATTATTCGCAAATGGAAGAAC
The DNA here is from genome assembly GCF_901001165.1 of Salmo trutta. Taxonomy (NCBI): domain Eukaryota; kingdom Metazoa; phylum Chordata; class Actinopteri; order Salmoniformes; family Salmonidae; genus Salmo; species Salmo trutta. The sequence goes on from NC_042975.1 coordinate 54,554,087, forward strand.
TGTCAATCTCCCTCGGCCTGGGGCTCCATGCAAGATCTCACCTCGTGGAGTTGCAATGATTATGAGAACGGTGAGGAATCAGCCCCGAACTCCACGGGAGGATCTTGTCAATAATCTCAAGGCAGCTGGGACCATAGTCACCAAGAAAACAATTGGTAACACACTACGCCGTGAAGGACTGAAATCCTGCAGCGCCCGCAAGGTCCCCCTGCTCAAGAAAGCACATATACATGCCCGTCTGAAGTTTGCTAATGAACCACGGAATGATTCAGAGGACAACTGGGTGAAAGTGTTGTGGTCAGATGAGACCAAAATGGAGCTCTCTGGCATTAACTCAACTCGCCGTGTTTGGAGGAGGAGGAGGAATGCTGCCTATGACCCCAAGAATACCATCCCCACCGTCAAACATGGAGGTGGAAACATTATGCTTTGGGGGTGTTTTTCTGCTAAGGGAACAGGACAACTTCACCGCCTCAAAGGGACGATGGACGGGGCCATGTACTGTCAAATCTTGGGTGAGAACCTCCTTCCCTCAGCCAGGGCATTGAAAATGGGTCGTGGATGGGTATTCCAGCATGACAATGACCCAAAACACACGGCCAAGGCAACAAAGGAGTGGCTCAAGAAGAAGCACATTAAGGTCCTGGAGTGGCCTAGCCAGTCTCCAGACCTTAATCCCATAGAAAATCTGTGGAGGGAGCTGAAGGTTCGAGTTGCCAAACGTCAGCCTCGAAACCTTAATGACTTGGAGAAGATCTGCAAAGAGGAGTGGGACAAAATCCCTCCTGAGATGTGTGCAAACCTGGTGGCCAACTACAAGAAACGTCTGACCTCTGTGATTGCCAACAAGGGTTTTGCCACCAAGTACTAAGTCATGTTTTGCAGAGGGGTCAAATACTTATTTCCCTCATTTTATAACATTTTTGACATGTGCTTTTCTGGATTTTTTGGTTTTTATTCTGTCTCTCACTGTTCAAATAAACCTACCATTAAAATTATACACTGATCATTTCTTTGTCAGTGGGCAAACGTACAAAATCAGCAGGGGATCAAATACTTTTTTCCCTCACTGTACAATAAATGTAGCCTCAGGATATGTGGTTTCCAGTTTACATAGAGTCAAATGAAGTTCTTTCAGGGCCGTGGATATGTCTGCTTGGGGGAGAATATACACGACTGTGGTTATGATTGAAGAGAATTCTCTTGGTAGATAATGCGGTCAGCATTTGATTGTGAGGAATTCTAAGTCAGGTGAACAAAAGGACTTGAGTTCCTGTATGTTGTTATGATCACACCACGTCTCGTTAATCATAAGGCATACACCCCCGCCCTTCTTCTTACATGGAGATGCTTGTTTCTGTCGGTGCGATGCGTGAAGAAACCAGGTGGCTGTACCGACTCCGATAGCGTGTCTCGAGTGAGCCATGTTTCCGTGAAACAAAGAACGTTACAGTCTCTGATGTCTCTCTGGAAGGCAACCCTTGCTCGGATTTCGTCTACCTTGTTGTCAAGAGACTGGACATTGGCGAGTAGTATGCTCGGGAGCGGTGCGCCCGTCTACGGAGCCTGACCAGAAGACCGCTCCGTCTGCCCCTTCTGCGGCGCCGTTGTCCGATCCATTGTCCTGGGTGGTGGGCCAAACAGAGGATCCGCTTCGGGAAAGTCATATTTGTGACGCTCAACGCGCTGCAAGTCCTGCCTCTCAAATCTCCTCTTTGGTTTTTAGGAGCATATACCCACGTGCCATCTCCTCATTGGTTTTTAGGAGCACATACCCACGTGGGTGATTGAAAGATGAACTGACGTCCACACTCCAGTCAGTAATGAACCGTAAAGTTGGTTGCCAACCTCCATATAAAGTCCAAAGAAGTAAAAAAGAAGCCTGAGGAAGGAGGAGAGATGACGAGAAAAGAATTCGGTTTACCGTTTTACCTGTGCATTAATTGTCGGAGTAGAGGACATTGTGCATTTCAGGTAAAATAACAACTAAATGTTTATATCCCAGGACTAGCTAGCTAAATTGCCATAAATGTTTAATGCTTTTCGACCTGTCCCCAAATGAATATAATTGGTTTGTTGTGATATTTCAACCTGCTTGTCCTGATCGTGTCTGGTGTGGGGGTACAAAATCAACATGTGCATTATGGCGTACGCAGGCACGCGAGCGGTTTGGTCAGCATGTCAGTGTTAGAGAAAATATATCTAAACTAGGAAGTCACCTTTCATCTCATGTTAATACTGTCTGTCTATGGCAAACAGAAAGTGTTTTTTTGTATAAAATATATTAATTATTTTAGATTACTGGCAATAAATTGATCTCTGAATGTATTACAATGACGAAACCACTCTCTCATGCTGCGTTAATTGTTAGTTAGAGTTCAGTCAGGAGTTGATGGACAGTCGGAAGAACGAATGAAATGATAGGAGGGACAGCCCAGCTTCAAGTGGTGTCAGATTTCACATCCTGCTACACACAGGCAGAAGAGACATACTCCTGTGTCCGTGTGAATCCTACCGTGTCCACAGATCGATTCATAAGCCAAAATGTCTGTCAGAACCAAGCAGGTCCACTAAACAGGGGACTTTATATCACATAGGTATTAACTAAAATGTGATAATAGTACTTACAGGGCGGTACTATACAGTACCTGCTAAGCCAGCCAAATATGTCGTGTCCCCACTGCAGGACCAGCTCTAGATGGTCTGCCTGCATGGTCCTCTGGAGCAGCAGCACAGCAAACTCCATGAAGCACGGCTTGCGCTTGAACTTCATCACTGAAACACACGCCAAATACACATTGATCATACAGTACAGACAGACACATACACAAAGTGCCTTCAGAAAGTATTCATACCCCTTGACTTATTCAATATTTTGTTGTGTTACAGCCTATATATACTGCTCAAAAAAATAAAGGGAACACTTAAACAACACAATGTAACATCAAGTCAATCACACTTCTGTGAAATCAAACTGTCCACTTAGGAAGCAACACTGATTGACAATACATTTCACATGCTGTTGTGCAAATGGAATAGACAACAGGTGGAAATTATAGGCAATTAGCAAGACACCCCCAATAAAGGAGTGGTTCTGCAGGTGGTAACCACAGACTGCTTCTCAGTTCCTATGCTTCCTGGCTGATGTTTTGGTCACTTTTGAATGCTGGTGGTGCTTTCACTCTAGTGGTAGCATGAGACGGAGTCTACAACCCACACAAGTGGCTCAGGTAGTGCAGCTCATCCAGGATGGCACATCAATGCGAGCTGTGGCAAGGTTTGCTGTGTCTGTCAGCGTAGTGTCCAGAGCATGGAGGCGCTACCAGGAGACAGGCCAGTACATCAGGAGACGTGGAGGAGGCCGTAGGAGGGCAACAACCCAGCAGCAGGACCGCTACCTCCGCCTTTGTGCAAGGAGGAGCAGGAGGAGCACTGCCAGAGCCCTGCAAAATGACCTCCAGCAGGCCACAAATGTGCATGTGTCTGCTCAAACGGTCAGAAACAGACTCCATGAGGGTGGTATGAGTGCCCGACGTCCACAGGTGGGGATTGTGCTTACAGCCCAACACCGTGCAGGACGTTTGGCATTTGCCAGAGAACACCAAGATTGGCAAATTCGCCACTGGCGCCCTGTGCTCTTCACAGATGAAAGCAGGTTCACACTGAGCACATGTGACAGACGTGACAGTCTGGAGACGCCGTAGAGAACGTTCTGCTGCCTGCAACATCCTCCAGCATGACCGGTTTGGCAGTGGGTCAGTCATGGAGTGGGGTGGCATTTCTTTGGGGGGCCGCACAGCCCTCCATGTGCTCGCCAGAGGTAGCCTGACTGCCATTAGGTACCGAGATGAGATCCTCAGACCCCTTGTGAGACCATATGCTGGTGCGGTTGGCCCTGGCTTCCTCCTAATGCAAGACAATGCTAGACCTCATGTGGCTGGAGTGTGTCAGCAGTTCCTGCAAGAGGAAGGCATTGATGCTATGGACTGGCCCGACCGTTCCCCAGAACTGAATCCAATTGAGCACATCTGGGACATCATGTCTCACTACATCCACCAACGCCACATTGCACCACAGACTGTCCAGGAATTGGCGGATGCTTTAGTCCAGGTCTGGGAGGAGATCCCTCAGGAGACCATCCGCCACCTCATCAGGAGCATGCCCAGGCTTTGTGGGGAGGTCATACAGGCACGTGGAGGCCACACACACTACTGAGCCTTATTTTGACTTGTTTTAAGGACATTACATCAAAGTTGGATCAGCCTGTAGTGTGGTTTTCCACTTTAATTTTGAGTGTGACTCCAAATCCAGACCTCTATGGGTTGATAAATTGGATTTCCATTGATTATTTTTGTGTGATTTTGTTGTCAGCACATTCAAATATGTAAAGAAAAAAGTATTTAACAAGATTATTTCATTCATTCAGATCTAGGATATGTTATTTTAGTGTTCCCTTTCTTTTTTTGAGCAGTGTATATATTTTCTCACAAAGTGAAAACATGTTTTTAGAAATCTTTACACATTTATTGAAAATAAAATATAGAAACATCAAATGTACGTAACTATTCATATCCCTGAGTCAATACATGTTAGAACCACCTTTGGCAGCGATTACAGCTGTGATTATTTCTGGGTAAGTCTCTAAGAGCTTTGCACACCTTGGATTGTACAATATTTGCACTATTATTGAAAAAATGTAATCTTTGTCAAATTGCTTGTTGACCATTGCTAGACAGATCATTTTCAATTCTTGCCATAGATTTTCAAGCCGATTTCAGTCAAAACTGTAACTAGGCCACTCAGGAACATTCAATGTCGTCTTGGTAAACAACTCCAGTGTATATTTGGCCTTGAGTTTTAGGTTATTGTCCTGCTGAAAGGTGAATTTGTCTCCCAGTGTCTGTTGGAAAGCAGACTGAACCAGGTTTTCCTCTAGGATTTGCCTGTGCTTAGCTCTATTCCGTTTCTTTTTACCCTAAAAAACTCCCTTGTCCTTGCTGATGACAAGCATATAAAATCTAGAAAAAGTCAAGGGGTGTGAATACTTTCTGAAGGCACTGTACATACAGTAAACACCTAGGGAAGACAGAGATAGGGTTAATAAATACGTACAATCTTCGAAAGCAGCCTTCAGAGGGCTGTTGGTGACGATGGGGTACAGCAGAATGGGGTCCTCCTGTCCAGTCAGTTCATGAGCATGGGCCACCGCTAAGAATAGTGTAGAATAGAAGAGAATATAATACAATCAATCAATATTCAATGATACATATATAATAGAATATTGCCAATCAACAACAGTTGATAGGAATTTGTTTTAATGTCTACAATGTTACAAACAGGACAGTTAGTACAGGACAGTACAGCAGAGGCCTGTAGCATCTCATACCTCTGGCTGAGCTGTCATGCTGCATGAAGGTTCCAGTCCTCTTGTTCTTCATGGCACAGCCCTCCAGAGCCTTCATCTGTTCATTCTGCTCCTCCTCTCCCTGGATGCTGCCTGCCTTCTTCAGCAACTTCTCAATCCGGTCATACGCACACACACACCAGGGTTTCCATTAGCCGGCTTTTGCCCCCCCCCCCCCCCCCCAAAAAAGCTGATAAATTAAAATGCTGCTGGAAAATTGTCAGGGAGAAGAAAAAAAATCCCTTTGTGAAGTAATGCATTTTAGCCTATTCATACCAATAGATGTAGTGCGAGAGCTGCTGCTATAGCTCAAACAGAAAAAAAAGTGTTAAGTTAAAAATAGATACTTTTTTAAAATAAAAGTAACACATAATTAAACAGCAGCAGTAAAATAACAATAGCGAGGCTACATACAGGGTGTACCGGTACAGAGTCAATGTATGGGGGCACTGGTTAATCGAGGTAACTGAGGTGATATGTACATGTAGGTAGAGTTAAAGTGGTACTATGCATAGATAATAAACAGAGAGTAACAGCAGCGTAAAAGGGGGGGGGGCAATGCAAATAGCCCCCCCCCCCTGGATAGCCCTTTGATTAGCTGTTCAGGAGTCTTACAGCTTGAGGGTAGAAGCAGTTAAGAAGCCTTTTGGACCTAGACTTAGCACTCCGGTACCGCTTACCGTGCGGTAGCAGAGAGAACAGTCCATGACTAGGGTGAATGGAGACAATTTTTAGGGCCTTCCTCTGACACCGCCTGGTATAGAAGTCCTGGATGGCAGGAAGCTTGGCCCCAGTGATGTACTGGGCCGTACGCACTACCCTCTGTAGTGCCTTGCAGTCGGAGAACGAGCAGTTGCCATACCAGGCAGTGATGCAACCAGTCAGGATCCTCGTGCCCTCTTCACGACGGTCGTAGTGTGTTTGGACCATGTTAGTTTGTTGGTGATGTGGACACCAAGGAACTTGAAGCTCTCAACCTGCTCCACTGCAGTCCCGTCAATGAGAATGGGGGCGTGCTCGGTCATCCTTTTCCTGTAGTCCACAATCATCTCCTTTGTCTTGTTCACGTGAGGGAGAGGTTGTTGTCCTGGCACCACACGGCCAGGTCTCTGACCTCCCTATAGGCTGTCTCATCGTTGTTGGTGATCAGGCCTACCACTGTTTTGTCTTCAGCAAACTTGATAATGGTGTTGGAGTAGTGCCTGGCCATGCAGTCATGAGTGAACAGGGAGTACAGGAGGGGAATGAGCACGCACCCCTGAGGGGCCCCTGTGTTGAGGATCAGCGTGGTGGATGTGTTGTTACCTACCCTGACCACCTGGGGGCGGCCCGTCAGGAAGTCCAGGATCCATTTGCAGAGGGAGGTGTTTAGTCCCAAGCTTAGTGATGAGCTTTGAGGGCACTGTGATGTTAAACGCTGAGCTGTAGTCAATGGGAAAGAGCAGTGTTGAGTGCAAGAGACCGCATCATCTGTGGATCTGTTGGGGCGGTATGCAAATTGGGTGTAGGGTTTCTGGGATAAAGGTGTTGATGTGAGCCATGACCAGCACTTCATGGCTACAGATGTGAGTGCTACGGGTCTGTAGTCATTTAGGCAGGTTACCTTAGTGTTCTTGGGAACAGGGACTATGGTGGTCTGCTTGAAACATGTTGGTATTACAGACTCCATTAGGGACAGGTTGAAAATGTCAGTGAAGACACTTGCTCGGAGTACACGTCCTAGAAATCCATCTGGCCCTGTGGCCTTGTGAATGTTGACCTGTTTAAAGATCTTACCCACATCGGCTACGGAGAGCGTGATCACACAATCGTCTGGAACAGCTGATGCTCTCATGCATGCTTTAAGTGTTACTTGCCTCGAAGTGAGCATAGAAGAATGTAGCTTGTCTGGTAGGCTCATGTCACTGGGAAGCTCATGGCTGTGCTTCCCTTTGCAGTCTGTAATAGTTTGCAAGCCCTGCCACATTCGACGAGCATCGGAGACAGTGTAGTACGATTCAATCTTAGTCCTGTACTGACACTTTGCCTGTTTGATGGTTCGTCGGAAGGCATAGCGTGATTTCTTATAAGCTTCCGGGTTAGAGTCCCCCTCCTCGAAAGTGGCAGCTCTACCCTTTAGCTCAGTGCGGATGTTGCCTGTAATCCATGGCTTCTGGTTGTATGTACGTACAGTCACTGTGGGGACGATGTCATCGAATCACTTATTGATGAAGCCAGTGACTAATGTGGTGTACTCCTCAATGCCATCGGAAGAATCCCGGAACATATTCCAGTCTGTGCTAGCAAAACAGCTAGCAAAAAGTAGCTTAGTATCTGCTTCATCTGACCACTTTCTTATTGACCGAGTCACTGCTGCTTCCTGCTTTAGTTTTTGCTTGTAAGCAAGAATCAGGAGAATCAGGAGGATAGAAATATGGTCAAATTTGCTTAATGGAGGGCAAGAAAGATCTTTGTACGTGTCTCTGTGTGTGGCGTAAAGGTGGTCTAGAGTTTATTTCCCCCTCTGGTTGCAAATTTAACCTACTGGTAGAAATTAGGTAAAGCTGATTTGAGTTTCCCTGCATTAAAGTCCCCGGACACTAGGAGCGCCACCTCTGGATGAGTGTTTTCCTGCTTGCTTATGGCCGTATACAGCTCATTGAGTGTGGTCTTAGTGCCAGCATCGGTTTGTGGTGGTATATAAACAGCTACGAAAAATACAGATGAAAACTCTCTTGGTAAATAGTGTGGTCTACAGCTTATCATGAGATACTCTACCTCAGGCGAGCAAAACCTTGAGACTTCCTTAGATTTCATGCACCAGCTGTTGTTTACAAATATACACAGACCGCCACCCCTTGTCTTACCAGAGGCTGCTGTTCTATCCTGCCGAATAAGCTTAAAACCCGCCAGCTGTACATTATTCATGTCGTCGTTCAGCCACGACTCAGTGAAATATAAGATATTACAGTTTTTAATGTCCCGTTGGTAGGAAATACGTGATCATAGTTCGTCTATTTTATTATTGATTGATTTTACGTTGGCGAATAGGACCGATGGTAAAGGTAGATTACCCTCTCGGCGAAGGATCCTTACAAGGCACCCGGACCTTCGTCCTCGATACCGCCATTTCTTTCTCCTGCGAATGACGGGGAAGAGGGCCTTGTCGGGCCTCTGAGGTAAATCCTTCCCGTCCGACTCGATGAAGAAAAAGTATTCCTCCAGTAAGTGAGTGATCGCTGTACTGATATCTAGAAGCCCTTTTCGATCATAAGACATGGTGGCAGAAACATTATGTACAAAGTAAGTTACAAATAATGCGAGAAAACATACAGTGGTTGCTCAACTAAAAGTTTAGAATAATGCTGCGGGTCTTAGAGGTAATTTGTGGTTTAGTACGGTACCCTGCGTCATTACTTCTTTGCTCCAGACCAGCGCAAGGGGGCGTTAGAGCACTGATTATGCTTTTGGGTCCCAAGGCGCTACTGTGTCTCTAACTGACAATGAATGGGCGACATAAACCAAATAGAAACTGATCATTGTGTACAACTTCAAAATTGAATTTCAATTAACTGAATGATGAGAATGAAGAAGGTGATTGAACTTAGAACAATAGTGTTAGAATTGCTATTCCTCTGTTCTGCACACGCACACCGGGAAAAATACACTTATTTAATTTGTTACTACTCGTCAGTATTAATTACTAAAACTGTTGTTACACTAAGGTTTTTATTCTAAGAGAAACTTAGACTACAATTAGGGTTGAATGTTAGGACTATTTTGCTCTTACTGTAGTACTGTAGCCTACTCCCGACCGGTCACATTGTACAGAGCCCGAGTGGCGCAAAGGTCTAAGACACTGCATCACTGCGTTGCTACAGCTGCTGGTTCAATACTTGTGCTGGCCGTGACCGGGAGACCCATGAGACTTTTGGTTTCTCTCCCTCTAAACACATAAATAAATAATTATATTGGTTAGACTACAATTAGGGTGTGGAAATGTTAGGATTATTTTGCTCTTACTGTAGTACTGTAGCCTACTCCCGACCGGTCACGTTGTACAGCTCCATTATGGGCTATTAGCAGGACAATAGATACTTTGTGCAAGGTAATTGATCAGCATGAACAACTTTGTGGATGGGGCCTCCCGAGTGGTGCAGTGGTCCAAGACAGTGCATCGCAGTGCAAACTGCGTTGATACAGATGATGGTTCGACACCCGTGCCGGCCGCAACCGGGAGACCCATGAGGTGACAGTGGGCGTTTGCTTTCTCTCCCTCTAAAAATAACAAACTGGCTTTATTTACAAATTAATAAGAATGTCTCACCTCATGTTCAAGAATGGGCTTTTTTTCGCACACTTTAGGTTATTTGAAAACTAAATAATCTCCAAAATATAATTATTTTTTAAACAAAGCGATTACTATTATTATTCATTAATTTTGAATTACACTACCATTCAAAAGTTTGGGGTCACTTAGAAATGTCCTTGTTTTTGAAAGAAAAGCATATTTTTTGTCCATTCAAATGACATCAAATTGATCAGAAATACAGTGTAGACATTGTTAATGTTGTAAATGACTATTGTAGTTGGAAACGGCATATTTTTTATGGAATATCTACATAGGTGTACAGAGGCCCATTTATCAGCAACCATCACTCCTGTGTTCCAATGGTACATTGTGTTAGCTAATCCAAGTTGATCATTTTAAAAGGCTAATTGATCATTAGAAAACCCTTTTGCAATTATGTTAGCACAGTTGAAAACTGTTGTTCTAATTAAAAAAGCAATAAAGCGGGCCTTCTTAAGACTAGTTGAGTATCTGGAGCATCAGCATTTGAGGGTTCGATTACAGGCTCAAAATGGCTAGAAACAAATAACTTTCTTGTGAAACTCATCGGTCTATTCTTGTTCTGAAAAATGAAGGCTATTCCATGCGAGAAATTGCCAAAAAACTGAAGATCTCGTACAACGTGTGTACTACTCCCTTCACAGAACAAACTGGCCTAGGCAGAGTTGCAAAGAAAAGGCCATATCTTAGACTGGCCAATAAAAAGAAAAGATTAAGTTGGGCAAAAGAACAGACACTGAACAGAGGAACTCTGCCTAGAAGGCCAGCATCCCGGAGTCGCCTCTTCACTGTTGACGTTAAGACTGGTGTTTTCCGGGTACTATTTAATGAAGATGCCAGTTGAGGACTTGTGTGGCATCTGTTTCTCAAACCAGACACTCTAATATACTTGTCCTCTTGCTCAGTTGTGCACCGGGGCCTCCCACTCCTCTTTCTATTATGGTTAAAGACAGTTTGCGCTGTTCTGTGAAGGGAGTAGTACACAGCGTTGTACGAGATCTTCAGTTTCTTGGCAATTTCTCGCATGGAATAGCCTTAATTTCTCAGAACAAGAATAGACTGATGAGTTTCAGAAGAAAGGTCTTTGTTTCTGGCCATTTTGAGCCTGTAATCGACCAAAAATTAGCTTTTCTTTCAAAAACAAGGACATTTCTAAGTGACCCCAAACTTTTGAACTGTAGTGTATATAAAATCCCCTTAGATATTCTCACAGATCAGATTTGCTCTAACCAAAAATGCCCCTTAGATAGTAATTTAGAATCCTCCAATCCTCTAATTGGCTGAGAGTCAAGTCATTGAAAAAAATATTATACGATATACTGTAGGTCTACCGTAGGCAACATGAGTCTCACTAGTGTTGAGTAATGTCCTGTTAAAAGTGGTGTAGGTCTTATTTATTTAAAAGCATATTAAAGTTAGAAGCAATAGGATTTGAAGCAATAGCCTACCCGCTTTGGTCAACAATTTCAGCACCGTTTCACGCTGCTCTGAGACAAGCATGGGGACTGGTCTTGATAAATCAATGAGATTTTTATTTTCACTGAATCTCCGTTTGGGTATTGGTTAGACTACAATTAGGGTGTGGAAATGTACTGTAGTATTGTAGCCTATTCCCGACCGTCACATTGTACACTGCCATATTTTGCTTTCCATTCTAACGGAAACCCTGAGGGTTTCATTTTTTAATTTTTTTGGAATAGAAACACCATAATATTAATCAAATTAATTAAGCTGACTTTCTTAAAATCAATCCCATATACTCTGTTCTTACAAAAAAGCTTTTAAATTATCTAGTACAGCCAATATTGAAGGCTATCAAATGCTTCTCTAAGATGCCCTTCGGTGGTCAAACTAGCACTAACTAGCATTAATGATAACAATGGCTGACAATTAAATAACATGCTCTAGAATTCTGCAGCAGCCCGCAAGGTGTGCTGCAGTATGATGCAACTTTTAAAGGGTAGAACCACTGTACACAATAGTACAATCACGGCTGTCGACAGGAGTCGACAGGAGCGGACCAAAGTGCAGCGTGGTTGTAGTTCCACATTTGATTAAATCCGTGAAACTTTGCAATACACAAATAACTGAAAATGACAAAACAACAAACCGTGACGCAGAGAGAAACAAACACTACTCAAAATATAATAACCCACAAAACCCAGGAAGAAAAACCCCTACTTAAATATGATCTCCAATTAGAGACAATGAGGACCAGCTGCCTCCAATTGGAGATAAACCCTGAAAAAACATAATAGAAATAGAAAAACTAGAACTTAAACATAGAAAAAGTTAAAGCTTGGTCGCAAATGGGTCTTCCAAATGGACAATGACCCCAGGCGCACTTCCAAAGTTGTGGTAAAATGGCTTAAGGACAACAGAGTCCAGGTATTGGAGTGGCCATCACAATGCCCTGACCTCAATCCTACAGAAAATGTATGGGCAGAACTGAAAAAGAGTGTGCGAGTAAGGAGGACTATAAACCTAACTCAGTTACACCAGCTCTTTCAGAGGAATGGGCCAAAATTCAAATACTACCAAATACTAAATGAGTGTATGTAAACTTCTGACCCACTGGGAATGTGATGAAAGAAATAAAACCTGAAATAAATCATTCTCTCTACTATTATTCTGACATTTCACATTCTTAAAATAAAGTGGTGATCCTAACTGACCTAAAACAGGGAATTTTTACTAGGATTAAATGTCAGGAATTGTGAAAAACTGAGTTTAAATGTATTTTGCTAAGGTGTATGTAAACTTCCGACTTCAACTGTACGGGTAAGATAGTCTAGCAAGCTACATTTTCAGATATTACACGTTTCTAATTTTGACAGAAAATTGTTTCATTTCAAGCTAAAGTGTACTGTTAGCTAGCGTTAGCTGGCTGGCTCCCTAGCTAACATTAGGTGGCGTGATGTGTGTGATCTTACATGTTGTTTACCTAGCTAGGTTAATTGTTTACCTAGCTAGCTAGCTACATGTAGTAAGCTAAAGTGTACAACACCCGTTGAATATGGCCGGTGTCAGTAAACATCTGCAAAAAAGCATAATGAAATTGTTCCCAGCAGAGCTTGTTAGGCCGTTTTCATGATATCCAGAGGTAAACAAATCATCGGCCAGAGCCTCAAGTGTGCGCTCTGAACGCAAGGAGATGGGTGGGGCTAAAGCTTAAGAGGGTGTGAATACCAAGAGTGTGCAAAGCTGTCATCAAGGCAAAATGTGGGTACTTCGAAGAATCTCAAATATAAGATATATTTTGATTTGTTTAACACTTTTTTGGTTACTACATGATTCCATATGTGTTATTTCATAGTTGATATCTTCATTATTATTCTACAATGTAGAAAATAGTACAAATAAAGAAAAACCCTTGAATGAGTAGGTGTAAAAACTTTTGACTGGTACTGTACAACGTGAGGCTATTTGATGAGTTTCCAAGTATAGGTTTTTTTTCTGTAGTGATGCTTTGAATCCTCTGCTTCATTTAGACAACATGGCAATTACCTCTTTGGTATAGGGGGCAGTATTGAGAATTTTGGAAAAAATATGTTCCCATTTTTAACTGCCTCCTACACCAACTCAGAAGCTAGAATATGCATATTATTGTTCAGGTTTGGATAGAAAACACTCTGAATTTTCTAAAACTGTTTGAATGGTGTCTGTGAGTATAACAGAACTCCTATGGCAGGCAAAAACCTGACAAGGCTTCAAGCAGGAAGTACCCTGTCTGACAAGGAGTCGTGCGTCTTACCTCTTTTTATTGAAAAGTAAGGATCTTAGCTGTAACGTGACAATTCCCAGGGCTCCAATAGGCTCTCAGAGCCCGCGAAATAACTGAAGGTTTACGAGGGAACCTCAGGTTGAAATATATTATCGCCTTTTGTAAGTGGATGCTCGGAGGACCTTTCAATGATGCGCGTGCATGAGGAGAAATTTTATTCGGCTGTTTAGGCTCAATGCATACTCCCGGTCGGAATATTAACACTTCTCTATGACATAAATGGCATAAAAATTGGTTTTAAACAGCGGTTGACATGCTTCGAAGTACGGTAATGGAATATTTAGACATTTTTGACACGCCAATGCGCCATGCGCGACACCGCGAAAAAGCATTCTACAACTCACGAACAAAACGTCGCTGTTGGAACATAACGATGGATTATTTGGGACCAAACCAACATTTGTTATTGAAGTAGAAGTCCTGGCAGTGTATTCTGATGAAGAACAAGCAAGGTAAGAACATCTTTCTTATAGGAAATGTGATTTTGGTGGAGGCTGACCTGGGTGGGTATCTAAATAGCTAGCCCTGTAATGCCGGGCTATGTACTTAGATTATTGCAAAATGTGCTTCATCCGAAAAGCTATTTTAAAATCGGACATATCGAGTGCATAGAGGGGTAATGTATCTATAATTCTTAAAATAATTGTTATGCTTTTTGTGAACGTTTATCGTGAGTAATTTAGCAAACTGTTAGTAAATTCACCGGAAGTTTGCGGTGGTTATGCTTTTTCTGAACGTCACATGCTAATGTAAAAAGCTGGTTTTTGATATAAATATGAACTTGATTGAACAGACATGCATGTATTGTATAACACAATGTCCTAGGTGTGTCATCTGATGAAGATTATAAAAGGTTAGTGCTGCATTTAGCTGTGGTTTGGGTTTATGTGACATGATATGCTAGCTTGAAAAATGGGTGTCTGATTTTTTCTGGCTGGGTACTCTGCTGACATAATCTAATGTTTTGCTTTCGTTGTAAAGCCTTTTTGAAATCGGACAGTGGGGTTAGATTAACGAGATTCTTGTCTTTAAATAGCTGTGAAATAGTCATATGTTTGAGAAATTGAAGTTATAGCATTTCTAACGATTCAAAAATCGCGCCACTGGATTTCAGTGGCTGTTACGTAGGTGGGACGAAATCGTCCCACATGTACTAGAGAGGTTAACAGACAAACACACTATTGCTGTGTGTAACAGGGGCTTAAGAGTGGGATGTTACCATAGTAATGGGGCCACTCAAGCCTTGTCACATGTCTATGTGAGATTTTGAATCTGACAACTGACTAGTAGTAGACCACGTCTCTTTGCAAGCAGCTGAAGCCAACTACAACTAACATTGAAAAACAACCGAGCTTGTGAACAAAACAATGTAAATAGCCAAGAAACACGAGGACAAAGTCTCACTTTGTAGGCTTTCAAGTAAATTATACCAACTTTTATGCCTGTGTGCTGCGCCTCCAAAAAATGTATCTATCAGCACTTCACTCACAGCGCGCACAGCTCACCAGCCAGTCATTGATGCTGCGTGAGGTGGGATATAGGATACTTATTTCTATGAAACAAAACTGCAGAAATACATTGAAAACAGCTACTCCAGCTTTTTGCTATAAATCGCAACTCGCACGTGCTCATACTTGACTTCTGACTCTATTTTTATTAGCAAATGCGAATGTAATGCTCACAATGTAGAGCCCTGCAAATTGACCACCCGCCAACGTGGCTGGTGAAATAGACATTCTTACCCACCAATACCAAAAGCTACCGGCATTTGGCGGGTGTTAATTTGATGCCCTGCTTGGGCTGTAAATGGAGGTGTGCTTTGATGAGTAATTGATTAAAAGGCAGTATAGGTTACAGTGCAGTACATACCCCGTCTGGCTCCACTGGAAGGGGCTTACTGGGTCCCTGCACGGTGTCCAGGATATCATGGAGGAGTTTCTTTCCCTGTTCGATCACTGTTGCTGCCAAACGGTGCTTCTCCAGGGTGCGAAGGGCCTATGGGTTAGTAGAAGACTGGTCTTAATAGATCTAGATGAATGGAACTCACACACACACTGTGTTAAAACCTTTTCCAGCTCTCCCTCTTTGGTTGGTATATAGCTCAAAGGCCCAAAACGGGACACACAGCCGTATCCTTACAAACATTTCGGGTGGCTGCGCAAAATCTTCTTCAGCTCTTCCTCTTTTTCACACACATACACGCACTAGGGTTTAATAGCGGGATCTGGGTTACCGAGATTTCCAGAGATTTCCTGCCCAAACCCATTCTCGATTCCAGAGATAAATAAGTGCGAGAAACCAGTAAAATATAATAAATCATTTCTTAAAACAATGTGACGTGAAATGGCACTGTTAAATGATATGAAATGTCTAAATCTGGCTTATCTACAGCCATCTCTGCTATCTGCATGGTCAATCATATTCCTGTAAAGCTTAGTGAGCGTTTCATGAATACACCAGAGAAATATGTGTAAAGCGTCTGTGTGTAGCTGGAGAGATGAGTCAGGCGCAGGACAGCAGATAAGAGTAAAGAAAGCAATTTTACTCAAAATATATCACAATACACGTCGTAAATACAAGGCCACACAATACAGACCGCAATACAATAAACAATTACTCACAAATAAACATGGGGGAACAGAGGGTTAAATAATGAACAAGTAATTGGGGGATTGAAACCAGGTGTGTAAGACAAAGACAAAACAAATGGAAAATGAAAAGTGAATCAGCGAAGGCTAGAAGGCCGGTGACGTCGACCGTTGAACGCTGCCCGAACAAGGAGGGGGACCGACTTCGGCGGAAGTCGTGACAATATGTTTCTACTGGTGTCTTCGCCCAATATATTAGTGACCATTGCCCAGTTGTTTGTGTTAGAGATACAAAAATCTATTTACAAAAATCTAAGCCTTGTTTCATCACAAAGAGGAACTTTAAAAACTTCAGTGAACATGCTTTTTTTTTTTACATTATCTATATTATAGTGACCTTGACTAAAAACTTCAGGGAACAGGCATTTAAAAAACTTTTTTTTTTTTACATTATCTTTATTTTAGTGACCTTGATTGTATTTCAGCTATCCCTGAATCTGATTTAGCTTTGAGCCTCTTTGCAGATATTTTCAATACTATTGTGGATAATCGTTCTCCCTTCAAAAAATAAAGGGTTAAAGGTAGATGGAATGTCTGGTACACTCCGGAATTATCAGAAGTCGAAAGAGATGATGCTTGGGTCAAGGCTTAGGCTTGGACCGGCAAGCTTTTAAGCAACTGAGGAATCATTGTGTAAGACAAATCAGAAATGCAAAATCTGATTAACCACTCTTTCAGATTGTAATGGGAACCCGGCTAAAGTCTGGAAAGCTGTCAAATTCCTGAAGGGTCCTACTTCCTCCTCTCTGACACAACAAATTCATTCAGACACTGGCCTCATTAAAGAAAGAATGCCATCATTGATGCCTTTAATCACCATTTCATTTCAGCGGGCTATCTCTCTTTCAAATAACTTCTAAACCTATTCACAATGATATTGGGCTGGATGCTGATAGGGGAAACTTTCAGAATGATCAAAGAAATTATTTTTCTTTTAGGCTATTTACAGAAAAATAAGTCCTGGATGCTTTGCTAGCAATAGACAACAAATACAACAAGAAAACTTTAGATGAATGTGTTAATTTCTCCATTTACAGTGGTATAATCATTTCAGTGTTTTTTTCACTGGTAATATATGCTTTTAAATAGCACTTTCGGTTTGAACGGGAATACCGGTATGCCCAGTAATTTCTTGGCTTTTCTCGGGAAGGAAAATGTGTAGATTCTCTGGAAAATATTATAAACTCAAAGTTCTCTCAAAGTCACCATATTATTTTGTTGGTGTAGCCTATTAATTAACTAACACACACAAACACATGTTTACCTTGGCAACATAATGTGTTATACAGGCTATCATGTGCAGAAGAGACTCTGAGGTGATGGCTGGGCGTTTCTGTTTTACAACTCCTGAGATCTCTGTCAGCACCACCAGGCACTTCATCAGCACCTGGAAGACATACATACTGTTTACACACACATTTACAAGATCAGCACAGCAATGTGATAATCATAATAGTAAAGCAATAATTTACAAACAATAGGCAACATTTTTCCAAAAACAACTAAAAAGCATGCTAAATGGAGAATCTACATCGAAGGTGCTTAGACGTACACCAATAGGCTTAATCTGGGTCCAGGAAACAGTGAGTCATTCAGAGCCAAGAGTCAATCAGGAGCTCAGTAGGTTTATTGTACCTTACCTGTACAACAGGCTCTGCTGGGATCTGGTGAAACATGAGCGGGGCCAGCAGTCCATAACACCCCACCACGGCCTGCAGGGCAGCGCTGCTGTCATTCAGCCAGAGAGCCAGGTCTATGGCCACCAGCATCCGCTCACACTCTGCCAACCTGGCCTCCTGGAGGGGGTAAAAGTAAACACAGCTGCCATCATACCACCCTCTCTAACATCTATCACTGTCATGCTTGGTTCTCACTCAGAGTCACATATATTACATTCTGAAAAATCCAAATACCACATGTGATTCCCACGCAGGGACTCTTGGACTTTCCCTTTTTCTTATGACACCAAGTAAAATAAACAAATGTTCTCAACCATGACCATAAAGGAGCCATCCATTTAGGAAACAGTGCCTTAGTGTACTTACCTGTCCCCAAATGAGTGGTCCCCCATCACTGAGGGTGTCACAGAACAGCGCACCCTCCTGGATGTGGATCTCTGTCTGCATAAGGATGGAGGAGAGGAAGAGGTGGAGGAGGACAGGAGAGGAGCGCTGCAGAGTCTCCAAACGCAGCCTGCAGAGGAGGGGGGAGAGAGGGGGGGGGTGAGAATGAGAAAAGGAGAGGGAAATTGAGTGAAAGAGGGGATAGATTAACAAGAGCCATGACAGAAAGAAATGTGAAGGAATAAGTATCTCAAACAAACACATATCCTCAGTCAGAGTGTGTTGTCCTCACTTGGTCTGAGCTAGCCCCTCTAAAGTGGCCCCTGGCTCTTGAAGACCTTTAGGCTGGTTGAAGTGGCTCCACAGTTCACTGCAGGCTCTCTTGGCTAGAGCGTGTTGCCCTGTCTGGTACGCTGCCTGCATGGGACACACCACAGATAGGGAGAGAGGGTACTACAGTCACCAGATAATGCATAGAGTAACCCACACACACTCAATAAATCGGTGACCTTATATAGGGCCGAATCCTAACGTGAGATGTGTGTGTAGCTATAACCCAAACTTTCTCTCTAGTCTTTGATTGACAAACACAGCTACAGGATTTGAATATCATGTTACATGATAAATCTTTGAGGTGTGAGTGTGTATCTCGAGTTAGGATTCCTTCCTCAGTACCTGTGCCAGGTGTGCCCAGGTGTTGAGCAGTGGCAGAGGCAGGGAGGCTAGCA
Organism: Salmo trutta; assembly: GCF_901001165.1. Taxonomy (NCBI): domain Eukaryota; kingdom Metazoa; phylum Chordata; class Actinopteri; order Salmoniformes; family Salmonidae; genus Salmo; species Salmo trutta. The sequence continues at coordinate 54,573,044 of NC_042975.1, forward strand.
GCGGCCTGGTCGTCTCTCCAATGGCATTTCCCACCAGTTTACCCCCGGCGTCATAGGCTGCTACAGCAAACACATACTTCTGGTTCGGCTCCAAGCAGTCCACTTGTAGCAGTCGCTCCCCTGATGCAGGAACCTGGGCAGAAACACAGGGACAGAGAGTTTATGAAAAATCTAGCCATTGAAATAGAATGAAAATCTATTCATTCTATTTCTATGAATCTAGCTAGGCCAACCATGAGTACAGATGTCTTGGGAATAATTAGTGGTGGCCAATTTTCCCTCTAAGCTGCACGTGGGCGCGCAGCTCCCCTTGGAGTGCTGCACAGAAGAAATATCTGCCTACGCAGAGAAGCACGAGATTGAACTTCACTCAACTCTCTAGAGTTTTCCCTTTAGTTAACACTATCAACGTTTCCCTTTACTGTGGGAATTGTGCTCGAACCAACGCAATATTAGCCACTTTCAATGTAATATATCGAAGCAAAACGAACTATGCAAGATGTAGTATTCTAAACTCAGTGCGAGAGATTTTCTTGTAGGCAAAGCGCATTGGAGTAGGATCCTATTTGGAGTAGGATTTTATTGCATTGACAGGCACGACTCAGGCCTTAATCTACACAGACCGGTGGGCCATAATATGCAAATAGCCATTGCCATATATGGATCTGCCATTCACTTTGAACTGGACTGTGTTTACAGCATGAGCAGTCATGAGTAGAAGCGGTTGTTTTGAGATCAAAGTGAGAGCTGTATGTAGCCACCTGTGCACACTTGTTCATATTCTTTGCTAGTTAGTGAGTTATTAGCCCAGTTATAGCTCATTTCTAGTCAACAATGGGGGAGTGGTTGCTTCCTACAAGAGCACAAAATGTGTGCATTTCTAGACATCTTTGAAAAGCAAGTCAGGTGAAGAGTTTTTTTTTATGTCTTAAAGGGGCAGTGTTGTATTTTGAGACGGCTATGTAGCCAATAGGCAGATTGCAGCATCATTTGTCTGATTATCTGTAATAATGGGAATAATAATTAATTACATTTTGTAAGGTGGTTTCTTTCATCAAACAACAAAACATTTTCAGTCACCTCTTTACCTAAAGGACAAGTGGATAAACAGGTTAATGTCAAGTCCTGCATGTTTTGTTTTTTTTCAAAAGTCTCTTGGAATGTAGGCCTACATTGAACACCACACATTTGCTGCTACTGTAGCATAGTTTTTGATGGTAGGCCACTCTGGTAGGCCAACATTATGATCAAATAGCCACAGTAGGCTACTTGGCCACTGTTAAAACTAACTTAAAGCAGGTACAGCCTCAGTGTTCACAGTAAACATGCGGCAAGAATTTTTACAACGTTCAAGTTTGCACTCAGCAGACCTGAAATTTGGCCAGTACTAAAAACAAATTGTGGGAACATTGGTGGGGCTGCATTGAAAAGCAACAGAACTGTAATACATACCTATGGCAATATAAAATGTGTACCTGAAGAGGGCAGCAGACAAGGTGAGAACTTGCTGTGTAGGTGTCAGTAGACATTATGTAGAGTAACTTACCTCGTCTCCAGTGCCCACCAGGTTGCTGTCTCCTAGTCTGACTTTCAGGTTGATTCCCTCAGCCTCACGTGCATAGATATGGTACCAGCACACCTGCACCACACCGTGGAGAGACAACATGCTACTGTCTATATAATATGATCTACCATACTATCATTACAGTAAAACACTATCATATGAATCCCTAAAATTGCACCCACAAAGACATACAGTATGTCATTCCTCCCAGATACAGTATGAGAGTAGCATGAGAACATTACTGCCCCTACTTCAGACTGTACTTAGAGTGACAGTTGCTCTGGATATGATCCTCATGATCCCAATCATAATTATCACCATCCTCATGCTGTAGGCTACACAATGATTGCTCCAGACAGGAGTGTCTGCTTAGTGTAGACGTCCTATCACCTGTTCCTCCAGGGCGTAGGGTGCAGGGGTGAAGGTCATGGAGTGGTAGGTACGGGACAGGAGGATAGGAGGAGGAGGTCTAGTGTTTCTCTCCTCCTCTCCTCCTCTCTCCTTCCTCTCCGACAGACCAGAGGAGCTGAACAGCTTCCTCTCCTCCACCTCTGCCTTCTCTATCAGGACAACAGCCTCCTGTGACCAACACAGGGAGAATACAAGGAATGGGTGAAAACCTCAATGGTGGGCAAACCTCAAGTAAGGCTAGCAGAACTAGCTATTTATTGTGTATACCAATTAAAGGCATTAGTCATTCTCTTGTAATGTACATATCAACATGACGGACAAGCGAAGCATTTTTATAGAATGGCATTTGTGATATTATGTGTCTCCAATCATAATGTGTCATATCAACAGTAAGGCTAGCTGTCGCCATTGGCATCGGCTAATGGGGATCCTAATAAATCAAATCAAATCAAAATCAACATGATATTCAATTGACATTTTCAATGTAATTTCCTGTGTCTTTACCTCTAGCAGTCTCTTGGTGGCGCTGCTGTTCTGGTCCTTCCTGTGGGACAGCAGAGCCTTCTGGACCAGGAACAGAGCTATGGAGATCTTATTCTTTCTGATCCGCTCCAGAAGCACTGACTCTGTAAACAGAGGTTTTAGGGACCACACATTCATTATCACAATAATTGGCAATATCTTCTGTTTATAACACATTATGATTATGACACATAGTCGTCCCTGTGGCTCAGTTGGTAGAGCATGGTGTTTGCAACGCCAGCATGGTGTGTGCAACGCCAGGGTTGTGGGTTCGATTCCCACGGGGGGCCAGTACAAAATTGTAAAAAAAAATACAAAATGCTTGAAATGAAATGTATGCATTCACTACTGTAAGTCGCTCTGGATAAGAGCGTCTGCTAAACGACTAAAATATAAATGTAAAATAACTAATGCATTACCTAAATACTGATTCATGAAGTAGTCAAACTTAAGCACAATATCAGCTTGAAATACACAACTGCTTGTGTCAAAGCTGAGAACCTCATGCAGCCATGTAAAGTATGGAGTGCAGGGCCATGTGTGAGTGCTCTCAGTCTCACCTCCTCTGGCTCTGTTAGCCATGGTCTCAGGTATCTCCACACCACCAGGGGGCCTCATAGATCTCCTACTGTCACCAGCATGCTGCTGCAGCTCAGCTAAGGGAAGGTACACAACATACAGAGTGGATGGGTCGAGGGGAAGTGAGGATGGCAGATTTGAGATGATGAGCACAACAATAACTCTTAAGAAGAGAGGGATACAGGTTTGGTTTTGTGTACGTTTCAATGATGATGAAATAGAGGATAATGTCTTGGGAAAGAAAAGCATTCTGGGATGGTGGAGGTCTATCTGTCTGGAGGCCTTGCTGACATACCTGGGCAGGTGTTGAGCAGCTTGAGGGAGACTCTGTGCTGGACAGACAGCAGTTCCAGATGCAGGTCCATGGGGAGCAGAGAGCGAGACGGGGAGGGACTCTTCACCCTCTCTCCCTCTCCTCCTCCTGCAGGGGAATGCATGGCCGGCCCAGCAAACTTCTGTAAATAGAGAATGATGTGTGGTGAGAGACCTGAGCCAAAATAGCTGTCACCTCGGAGCTGGTTGTGTAGAGTCTTGCACAATGCAAAGCACCTAGTGAAAAGCACTAGTCTAGCAATGCAATAATACATTATCATCATTACTATCAGGTAGTAGGGTGTCCATCCAGTGGGTGAAAACGTGCTTTAGTGATTAAATGTATAACATATATTGTACCAAGACAAATGTGATTATTCATGTTCTAAATTGTTCAGGGTTTCTCTAACATTTCATTAACAGTATATCAAAAAAGTTAGATTTCGTAACCCAATACATCCGATAATAAGCACCGAGCTCTGTTGACAGGGTGCATCTTTCTCGCCGCAACTTTTGAGGATTTGACATGTTGTGGTGGTCGTCTTCATAGCTGTTTCCGATGGTTGCAAAAAGGTAAATTAGCATGACACAAGCTGAATTAAATGTAAAAGGCTTTGAAAATAAAAAGCTTGCGGTAAGCTCAGTGCTCCTTTGACATTTTACAGAGATAAGCTTGTTTTTGTGAGAAATATTTGAAAAATAACAGGAATTTCAGATAAATAAGAAGCGCATACACTGAGTATGTTCCTAATATTAAGTTGCGACGCCCCCCTTTCCCCCTATTGCCCTCAGAACCGCCTCAATTCGTCGGGGGAATGGACTCTACAAGGTGTCGAAAGCATTCCACAGAGATGCTGGCCCAAGTTGACTCCAATGCTTCCCATAGTTGTGTCAAGTTGGCTGGATGTCCTTTGGGTGGTGGACCATTCTTAATGCACACAGGAAACTGTTGAGCGTGAAAAAACCCAGCAGCATTGCTGTTCTTGACTCAAACCAGTGTGCCTGGCACCTACTACCATACCCCGTTCAAAGGGCACTTACTGTAAATATTTTGTCTTGCTCATTCACCCTCTGAATGGCATACACAATCCATGTCACAATGGTCAATGCTGAAAAATCCTTTAACCTGTCTCCTACCCTTCATCTACACTGATTGAAGTGGATTTAACAAGTGGCATCAATAAGGGATCATAGCTTTCACCTGGTCAGTCTCTGTCATGGAAATAGCAGGTGTCTTTAATGTTTTGTATACTCAGTGTTTACTAAAATATGAAAACACTACATGTCATGTCTGAAAATCGATATCTATCTTACTTCAATATTATTTTATGTCCTGCAGATTCGAGAAGAAAGATGACAAGTTCAATGGGAAAGTGAGCCTGTCAGGTAGCCTTCATTCTCGCACACAACCCAGCCTAGCTGACGTCAAAGCTGTTCCATCTTCCTTATTTTTGACCACTTTTTTTCTCTGGCCTCCATTGATTTAGTCACCCAAATTTTGGCCATCCTACAACAGTAAAAAAAAAAAAAATGTTTTACAGAAAATATATATATATATATACAGTACCAGTAAAAAGTTTGGCACACCTACTCATTCAAGGGTTTTTCTTTATTTTTACTATTTTCTACATTGTAGAATAATAGTGAATACATCAAATCTATGAAATAACACATATGGAATCATTTAGCAACCAAAAAACTATTAAACAAAACAAAATATATTTTAGATTCTTCAAAATACATCTTTGCAAACTCTTGGCATTCTCTCAACCACCTTCATGAGGTAGTAACCTGGAATGCATTTCAATTAACAACTGTGCCTTGTTAAAAGTTAATTAGTGGAATTTCTGTCCTCCTTAATGCGTTTGAGCCAATCAGTTGTGTTGTGTTGTGACAAGGTAGGGGTGGTATACAGAAGATAGCCCTAATTGGAAAAAGACAGAGTCCATATTATGGCAAGAACAGCTCAAATAAGTAGAGAAATGCCAGTCCATCATTACATTAAGACATGAAGGTCAGTCAATCTGGAAAATGTAAAGAACTTTGAACATTTCTTAGAGTGCAGTCGCAAAAACCATCAAGAACTATGATGAAACTGGCTCTCAAGAGGACCGCCACAGGAAAGGAAGACCCAGAGTTACCTCTGCTGCAGAGGATAAGTTCATTAGTGTCTTTGTGAGACGCAAAGTAGGTGAACGGATGATCTCCGCATGTGTGGTTCCCACCGTGAAGCATGGAGGAGGTGGTGTGATGGTGTGGCTGTGCTTTGCTGGTTGACACTGTCTGTGATTTTAGAATTGATTTAGAATTCAAGGCACACTTAACCAGCATGGCTACTACAACATTCTGCAGCGATACGCCATCCCATCTGGTTTGCGATTAGTGGGACTATCATTTGTTTTTCAACTGGACAATGACCCAACACACCTCCAGGCTGTGTAAGGGCTATTTGACCAAGAAAGAGAGTGATGGAGTACTGCATCAGATGACCTGGCCTCCACAATCACCCAACCTCGACCCAATTGAGATGGTTTGGGATGAGTTTGACAGCAGAGTGAAGGAAAAGCAGCCAACAAGTGCTCAGCATATGTGACCCGATTCAGTAAACTAGGCGTATGTCGCAAGTCACGACCTTACAGGAGAGTCGTTTGAACGTAAAAAAATATTTATATCAAGGCAAAGGACAGCTATTTGAAGAATATAAAATATATTTTGATTTGTTTAACACTTTTTTTGGTTACTACATGATTCCATGTGTTATTTCACAGATATTTCATATTTTTTTGAAAATGCATTATAAATTGAGGTATCAGATTTACATAAGTATTCAGACCTTTTACTCAGTACTTTGTTGAAGCACCTTTGGCAGCGATTACATGCTCGAGTGTTCTTGGGTATGACGCTACAAGCTTGGCAGACAAGTATTTAAGACGTTTCTCCCATTCCTCTCTGCAGATCCTCTCAAGCTCTGTCAGGTTGGATGGGGAGCGTCACTGCACAGCTATTTTCAGGTCTCTCCAGAGATGTTAGAGGTATTGCAATGATTCCTGTATTGAAAATGTGAAAAATACTTGTTGGTCTGCTGTAGAATATCCTGAAGCTGCACTTGAAACATTAATGAAATTGCTTCTTCCGGTTACTGACAGGCATGAACCCATAAAGAAACTGACTGTTAAAACGGCCAAATCCCCATGGATAGATGATGAATTGAAAAACTGAGAGGGATGAGGGTAAGGGTAAGGCAAATACATTTTATATACACAAAAGTATGTGGACACCCCTTCAAATTAGTGGATTCAGCTATTTCAGCCACACCTGTTGCTGACAGGTGTATAAAATCGAGTGAACAGTCATGCAATCTCCACAGACAAGCATTGCCAGTAGAATGGCCTTACTGAAGAGCTCAGTGACTTTCAACATGGCACCGTCATTTTTTAATTTAAGAATTTAAGAACAAATTCTTATTTACAATGACGGCCTACACCGGCCAAACCCGAACGACGCTGGGCCAATTGTGCGCCACCCTATGGGACTCCCGATCACAGCCGGTTGTGATACAGCCTGGATACAAACCAGGGTGTCTGTAGTGACGCCTCTAACACTGAGATGCAGTGCCTTAGACCGCTGCACCACTCGGGGATAAGATGCCACCTTTCCGACAAGTCAGTTTGTCAAATTTCTGTCCCGCTAAAGCTTCCCTGGTCAACTGTAAGTGCTGTTATTGTGAAGTGGAAACGTCTAGGAGCAACAACGGCTCAGCTACGAAGTGGTAGGCCACACAAGCTCACAGAACGGGACTGCTGAGTGCTGAAGCATGTAAAAATCATCTGTCCTTGGTTACAACACTCACTACCAAGTTCCAAACTGCCTTTGGAAGAAACGTCAGCACAAGAACTGTTCGTCGGGAGCTAAATTACAGTGGCAAGAAAAATTATGTGAACCCTTTGGAAATACCTGGATTTCTGCATAAATTGGTCATAACATTTGATCTGATCTTCATCTAGGTCACAATTCTACATTTTCATGTCTTTATTGAACACACTGTGTAAACATTCACAGTGCAAGGTGGAAAAAGTATATGTGAACCCTTGGAGTTAATAACTGGTTGATCCTCCATTGGCATCAATAACCTTAACCAAACATTTTCTGTAGTTACGGATCAGACCTGCACAATTGTCAGGAGGAATTTTGGACCATTCCTCTTTACAAAACTGTACAGCAATATTCGTGAGATGTCTGGTGTGAACTGCTCTCGAGGTCATGCCACATCATCTCAAATCGGGTTCAGGTCAGGACTCTGACTGGGCCACTCCAGAAGGCGTATTTTCTTCTGTTGAAGCCATTCTGTTGTTGATTTACTTCTGTGTTTTGGGTTGTTGTCCTGCTGCATCACCCACCTTCTGTTGAGCTTCAATTGGCGGACAGATAGCCTATATTCTCCTGCAAAATGTCTTGATAAACTTGGGAATTCATTTTACGGTGATAGCAAGCTGTCCAGGACCTGAGGCAGCAAAGCAGCCCCAAACCATGATGCTCCCTTCACCATACTTTACAGTTAGGATGAGGTTTTGATGTTGGTGTGCTGGGCTTTTTTTCTCCACACAGTGTTGTGTGTTCCTTCCAAACATCTGAACTTTAGTTTTATCTGTCCACAGAATATTTTGCCAGTAGCGCTGTGGAACATCCAGGTACTCTTTAGCGAACTTCAGACATGCAGCAATGTTTTTTAGGACAGCAGTGGCTTCTTCCGTGGTGTCCTCCCATGAACACCATTCTATTGTTTTACGTATTGTTTATTCGTCAATGGAGATGCTAGCATGTTCCAGAGATTTCTGTAAGTCTTTAGCTGACACTCTAGGTTTCTTCTTAACATCATTGAGCATTCTGCGCTGTGTTCTTGCAGTCATCTTTGCAGGACGGCCACTTCTAGGGAGAGTAGCAACAGTGCTGAACTTTATCCATTTATAGACAATTTGTCTTTGGTATCAGTTATTTTGGTGTTATGAAATCTCTCAGCAGCTCTGGCTGCAACTTGCTGAATTGCAGGAGCTATATGTTCTCTCATTGTCATCAAAATACTTTGTACCCGTGTGAATCATATGTTTGGTACCATATAATGTGTTGCTTGACAGACTTTAAGGCACTTTGGCACCATAGCTTTCTGACTGACATGACAGGGAATTGCAGTTTCTCTCTAAAAGATTTCCCATTGGACTCACATAAAATGAAGACCATAGGGTGATTTGCCTGGGTGCTGCTGTTGTGAGCTGTGGTGTCTGGAGTGATGTTCTTTGGATGGAGTGGGATGGGGACCACAGTTGGCCTTTCGTTGTCTTCCTTTCTCCTGAGGATCCCAGCATGGCTGCGCTGGCGCTGGTGATCTGGGGCTGGGATGTGAGGATCTTAGAGAGGTCTGGTCAGACCCATCTGATGAGGGTAAAGTGCTGGTGTGGGAGGAGTTGTACTGGGTCTGGTTACTGACCTCTGTGTTGTAGAAATTATATGACTGCTGACAACTCCCTTTGTGGCTCCTGCCTGATGTCAGCTACCTCTCGCCTCATGATGCTCTCGACCGTTGCCAGTTTCTCTCTCAGCTCCTCCTTATCCTGCCTCAGAACTGTCACCTCACCACAAAGCTCATTCACCTCTACCTCCAGTAGGGAGATACTCCCAAAGCCAGCTAGCTAGCTCGCCTCTGACATTCATCCTAGCTTTACTATCAACTGGCTAGCATCATCAGTCAGCTTTAGATGTGAAAGGGGAAAAAAATGAATATTTGCTAGTTAACCATCTGATAATGTTGATAAATGCCATTAGCAAGCTAGCTAGCTAGCTAAATTGCAACTTGTTCTTGGAGTTTATTCACAAGGTTAGATAGAAATAGATCCACAAATGATATTATTCTCTGTCATGCAGAATTGCAAGCGTGTAACTTCGGAAGTTTATTCAATAATACAGACATGGGTGATTTCTGAATGAACTGTGTGAAAGTTTTTGTTCAATTTAGACCACAGTTAGTTGACTGAGGTGTAAGTGAAGTGCTGAAAAAAAAAGATATGAAAACACTCCTGTAAAAAACCTGTGGCTGGCATGACTTCAATTGACTAAATAGATTTGTCATCTGATTTCTAGGAGCCTGGTGGAGATAGATACAACCATACTCTAAGGCAGGATTCCTGCCGGACATTTCCCTGCATCCAGGTTGAGGTCTGCTACCAGCTGGAACATGGAGCACTCCATGTCAGTGTCAGCCATAAATATTTTTTCTGTATATACAGTGCATTCGGAAAGTATTCAGACCCCTTGACTTTTTCCACATTGTGTTACATTACAGCCTTATTCTAAAACTGATCAAATATTTTTTTGCCCTCATCAATCTATGCACAATACCCCATAATGACAAAGCGAAAACAGGTTTTTATACATTTTTGCTAATTTATTAAAAGTAAAAAACAGAAATACCTTCTTTACAAAAGTATTCAGACCCTTTGCTATGAGACTCGAAATTGAGCTCAGGTGCATCCTGTTTCCATTGATCATCCTTGAGATGTTCTTTAATGGAAGCCTCTCCAACAAAATCCAGGTAGAATCAGGAATTCCCCTAGGCATCTGTCTAGGCCCTTATTTACAGTAACCCTGGATTGTAAACTGTCATCGTCAAAACATATTGAAACAACAGTAGCCAGGAAGGGGAGAAGTCTGTCCATAATAAAGCGCTAATCTGCCTTCTTAACCTGTTGGGGCTAGGGGGCAGTATTGACAATTTCAGAAAAAATATGTTCCCATATTAAACTGGATTAAGCTAGGATATGCATATTATTAGTAGATTTGGATAGAAAACACTCTGAAGTTTCTAAAACCGTTTGAATGGTGTCTGTGAGTATAACAGAACTCATATGGCAAGCAAAAACCTGAGAGAAATTCTACCAGGAAGTGGAAATCTGGGTGCATGGGCTCTCTTCAAGTCGTTTCCTATTGAATACACGGTGACGTAGTAATAATTGTGCACTTCCTACGGCTTCCACTAGATGTCGACAGTCTTTACAAAGTTGTTTGAAGCGTCTACGATGAACAGAGCCCGAATGACAAGGAGGGGAAGTTGTTGAGGCAGGGGGTGACATCACTTCTTGGGGCACGTTCACGAGGGAGGATCCTCCCGTTCCAAAACCTTTATCAAGACACAGGAACCGTCCGGTTGAAATATTATTGAATCTTCACTTTCTGAAGGCCCTAAAGATTGATGTTTTACAACGTTTGACATGTTTGAACGAACGTAAATACAACTTTTTTTTACTTTTCGTTGCGACATCGTCCGAGCGCTTTCTACACTTGGAGTAGCTTACTGGACGCACGAACAACAAGGAGTTATTTGGACATAAATTATGGACTTTATCGAACAAAACATTTGTTGGGGACCTGGGATTCCTTGAAGTGCCTTCTGATGAAGATGATCAAAGGTAAGGGAATATTTCTAATGCAATGTATGATTTTAGATGACTCGAAGATGGCGGCTATCTGTATAGCCTAGTGTATTTTTCTGAGCTCAGAACTCAGATTATTGCAAAGAGTGCTTTCCTCATGAAGCTTTTTTGAAATCTTTCATAGCGTTTGCATAAAGGAGATGTTCATCTATAATTCTTTGAATGACAGTTTAATTTTGTATCAATGTTTATGACAAGTATTTTTGTAAATTGTGGCGCTGATTCACCGGCAGTATTTGAGGGAAAATATTTTCTGAACGTCACGCGCCGATGTAAAATGCTATTTTTATATATAAATATGAACTTTATCGAACAAATGCATGTATTGTCTAACATGATGTCCTAGGAGTGTCATCTGATGAAGATCGTCAAAGGTTAGTGCTGCATTTAGCTGTGTTTTGGGTATTTGTGATGCATGCTAGTTGCTTAGAAAATGGCTGTGTGGTTATTGTGTCGATGTACTCTCCTAACACAAGAAGTGTATCTATAAAATGGTGTAAAATAGTCCTATGTTTGAGAACTTTGAATTATGACATTTTGTGGTTTTAAATCTGGCGCTCTGATTTTTCACTGGCTGTCCCACTACCCTAGAGGTTAACCCACCGTTCCTAGGCCGTCATTGAATATAAGAATGTGTTCTTAACTGACTTGCCTAGTTAAATAAAGGTCTAAAAAAAATATTATAATAATAAAAAAAATCGGCCAAATCGGCGTCCAAAAATACCGATTTCCGATTGTTATGAAAACTTGAAATCGGGCCCTAATTAATCGGCCATTCCGATTAATCGGTCGACCTCTACTTTACAGGGTTGCTACTGGTGTGTAAAATGGTTAGACTCTACCAGACCAGAAAATGGTAAGACCCTCAATCTCTTGAGTTAAGAAGATAAAGACTACATCGGAACATTCAGTCTGCAGCTGTTTAAGTACTTTAGTCTAGTAAACTCGACCGAGGACCACAGCGTGTGTACCTTTGAGGATCCACTCTAACGAAGATGAGAGGGGAAGAACATTGCCCGATCAAACGACCATTGGTACGTCTGATGTATCCATTCTAAAAGAGACTTCCAGAACAAAGGAAAACCTACTACAACTACTAAGGACATGGTCCAGAGACTTGCACAACTAGAGACTTTCTGTCAAACTATTCGTCACAGACTGATGGGGCGATTTCAACAGAGCGAGACGACGAAGACATACAAGCGTAAATACACTGCTCAAAAAAATAAAGGGAACACTAAAATAACACATCCTAGATCTGAATGAATGAAATAATCTTATTAAATACTTTTTTCTTTACATAGTTGAATGTGCTGACAACAAAATCACACAAAAAAGAATCAATGGAAATCCAATTTATCAACCCATGGAGGTCTGGATTTGGAGTCACACTCAAAATTAAAGTGGAAAACCACATTACAGGCTGATCCAACTTTGATGTAATGTCCTTAAAACAAGTCAAAATTAGGCTCAGTAGTGTGTGTGGCCTCCACGTGCCTGTATGACCTCCCTACAACGCCTGGGCATGCTCCTGATGAGGTGGCGGATGGTCTCCTGAGGGATCTCCTCCCAGACCTGGACTAAAGCAGCCGCCAACTCCTGGACAGTCTGTGGTGCAACGTGGCGTTGGTGGATGGAGCGAGACATGATGTCACAGATGTGCTCAATTGGATTCAGGTCTGGGGAACGGGCGGGCCAGTCCATAGCATCAATGCCTTCCTCTCAGGAACTGCTGACACACTCCAGCCACATGAGGTCTAGCATTGTCTTGCATTAGGAGGAACTCAGGGCCAACCGCACCAGCATATGGTCTCACAAGGGGTCTGAGGATCTCATCTCGGTACCTAATGGCAGTCAGGCTACCTCTGGCGAGCACATGGAGGGCTGTGCGGCCCCCCAAAGAAATGCCACCCCACACCATGACTGACCCACCGCCAAACCGGTCATGCTGGAGGATGTTGCAGGCAGCAGAACGTTCTCCACGGCGTCTCCAGACTCTGTCACGTCTGTCACATATGCTCAGTGTGAACCTGCTTTCATCTGTGAAGAGCACAGGGCACCAGTGGCGAATTTGCCAATCTTGGTGTTCTCTGGTGTTACGGATACAGGTAGTGTGTATCCTGTATTTGTATTTCTTTTCTCTCCTTCTCCTCCTCACAGGTGACAATCATCACTCCCCAATCAGTCATCAATCAGTCCCCAAACAGAAGTCACCTGCTCCTCTTCCCTCACCCAATCACAGTCCCTTTCCCTTGGTTTAAAAACCCCAGTCAGTTACTCTCTCTCTAGCTCATTCTCACTCTGTGATCAATCTTTGTGTTCAGTCTCTCAATCGCTCTTGTGTCCAATCGCTATCTCCCTGTGTCCCTCTCTCTATATTGATCTATTTTGTTTTTGCAACTACATGTCACATTTGTCCGGTAATCCTGTGAGTGTTGTTTGTTTGTTTGGTGGGAAAAGGGGGTACCAAGACAAGTCGCCCATGGGCATACATTACCCGTAGGAATACTTTGTCTAAGTACCCTAGTTAGAACTGGGCGGACCACCCACTGTATTTTTGGTTAGTTAGCTAGCTGTTGTGGAAATAGGCTAGTCTAGCTTAGGGGTATTTTTGGCTTATTGTTTCTTTGCTTGGGTCCAGCTCAGCCCCTTTTCTCACACCCCTTTACCGTGTGTTTAAAATAAACCTTTTGAGTTTGACGGTAGATTCAGTTGTCTGTGGTTTTTGGTTCTCACTGTTACTTGTCACGATTATAATTTGCATGATTTATGTTACGGGTCTCGTATCCATCCCCCCTAGACTGCTGGGCCAAAGGGATTCGTAACATAAGTGGGAGCTCATCCGGGATCTGTCATTACTGACACCCATGCAAGTTATTGTGTGGTTAGTTCGGTGTTTGCTATTTGTTGGCTCTTGTGTTTGGTAGTAGTTCAAGATGGCTACTTTTGAGTTACAATCCTTTTTGGATAACCCTTCGTGGGAGCTTTTTGACAAATGTCGAAGAGTTGATTTAATGACCTTGGCTGACCATTATTCGTTGTCTATTTCGCACAATTTAGTTAAGGCGGAGGTTAAGAAACTAGTGTTAAATGTATTGTTAGAAGAGCAGGTGCTTGTGTTACCGCTGCCTGAACCTATTACCCCTGTAGGGGATGTTGCTGCTCCTGTAAGCCCGTCGGTGTCTGAGACCGAGGGCGAGGCTAAAGCTCCAGCCACATTGCCCCGTTTTGATCCGCTCTCCCCAATGTCAACTGGTGATGCTAGAAGGGATGTCCGTTCTATACAGTTTCAACTGGAAGCGGGAGAGAGGGCCCAAATTAGGCGAGAACATCTCCAGTTAGAAATGTGTAAACTTGAAAAAGAACGAGAAGAGCGGCAGTTAGAGTTGGAAATTTGTAAAATTGAGGCAGAAAGAGAACAGCGGCAGATGGATTTCAAAATGCGCCAAATGGAACTGGAGGCAGAGACAGCGAGGCTAACCTTCGTTCCTACTGTGCTTGTTGTCAACCTTTTGTTGTTAACCAAAAGGTTGATAACAAGCTTGCTAAATGTTTTTCTAGTGTTGTCTCAATGGAAGAGGTAAAGAAGAAGAACGTGGCTTACTTTCTTGATGGTAATCTCCTCATGCGTAAATGGACATCCCATGGTGACGCGGATGGAGATTGGAATGCTGTTTACCAAATAGTGATTCCTACAGCCTTTCGTCAAAATGTGTTATCCCTTGCTCATGATCACCAGTGGTCTGGTCATTTAGGAATCACAAAGACTTATGATCGGATCCTTCAACATTTCTTTTGGCCAGGTTTAAAACAAGATGTGGCTCAGTTCTGTCGGACATGCCACACATGTCAGATAACAGGAAAACCAAATCAGGTTATTCCTCCCGCTCCTCTTTGTCCTATACCTGTCATAGGTGAACCATTTGAACATGTGGTGGTTGATTGTGTTGGACCGTTACCGAAGACAAAATCGGCTAACCAGTTTCTGTTAACAATTCTGTGTATGGCAACAAGATACCCCGAAGCCATTCCTCTGAGAAGGATTACAGCTCCGGTAGTGAGTAAAGCCTTAATTAAGTTCTTCACGACATTCGGGTTACCTAAGGTGGTACAAACTGATCAAGGTACAAATTTCCTGTCTAAGCTCTTCATGCGGTGTTAGCTACCTTAGTGCTGCGGTGTTAGCTACCTTAGTGTTGCGGCGTTAGCTACCTTAGTGCTGCGGCGTTAGCTACCTTAGTGCTGCGGCGTTAGCTACCTTAGTGCTGCGGCGTTAGCTACCTTAGTGCTGCGGCGTTAGCTACCTTAGTGCTGCGGCGTTAGCTACCTTAGTGCTGCGGCGTTAGCTACCTTAGTGCTGCGGCGTTAGCTACCTTAGTGCTGCGGCGTTAGCTACCTTCGTGCTGTGAAGACTGTTTAGGAAAGGGCTCTGGTCTGTTAGTGCTAGGCATGGTCTACTGGAATTACCCTTATGCTGTTAACATGGTGTTACTAAGCATTGAACAGGCTCCCAGCTGACCTTGTGTGTGCCGGTGCTCTCCGGACCAGATTGAAATGTCTCTCTCAATGGGAAGATTCACCCATTTTTTTTTTTAATATGATAGTTTTTGGGCATCTGAGTGATGTTCGGTTGATTCCCGGGGTTATTTCATGCTCATGTGTATACGAGTTCTTGATCAGAAACTCTGGCAATAATACAGCCGGTACAATGCAAAACTGTTTTTGATAATTCTTTATCTTTAACTTGATTGCTGATTTCCAAACATTTTGAGACACAAAAAGGGTTCTGATAATGTGTTTGCAGATGCTTTGTCTCGTGTGTAATAATTTTTGTATGTTTCGGAAGATTGACTTTGATCTTGTGAGTATTCATTGTACAGACTTTTGTATATACTCTGTACATACTTTTGGTCGCAATCCCCCCGAGGGTTGCTCTTTTAAGGGTGGGAGTGTTACGGATACAGGTAGTGTGTATCCTGTATTTGTATTTCTTTTCTCTCCTTCTCCTCCTCACAGGTGACAATCATCACTCCCCAATCAGTCATCAATCAGTCCCCAAACAGAAGTCACCTGCTCCTCTTCCCTCACCCAATCACAGTCCCTTTCCCTTGGTTTAAAAACCCCAGTCAGTTACTCTCTCTCTAGCTCATTCTCACTCTGTGATCAATCTTTGTGTCCATTCCCTCAATCGCTCTTGTGTCCAATCTCTATCTCCCTGTGTCCCTCTCTCTATATTGATCTCTTTTGTTTTTGCAACTACATGTCACATTTATCCGGTAATCCTGTGAGTGTTGTTTGTTTGTTTGGTGGGAAAAGGGGGTACCAAGACAAGTCGCCCATGGGCATACATTACCCGTAGGAATACTTTGTCTAAGTACCCTAGTTAGAACTGGGCGGACCACCCACTGTATTTTTGGTTAGTTAGCTAGCTGTTGTGGAAATAGGCTAGTCTAGCTTAGGGGTATTTTTGGCTTATTGTTTCTTTGCTTGGGTCCAGCTCAGCCCCTTTTCTCACACCCCTTTACCGTGTGTTTAAAATAAACCTTTTGAGTTTGACGGTAGATTCAGTTGTCTGTGGTTTTTGGTTCTCACTGTTACTTGTCACGATTATAATTTGCATGATTTATGTCACGGGTCTTGTATCCATCCCCCCTAGACTGCTGGGCCAAAGGGATTCGTAAACATCTGGCAAATGCCTAACGTCCTGCACGGTGTTGGGCTGTAAGCACAACCCCCACCTGTGGACGTCGGGCCCTCATACCACCCTCATGGAGTCTGTTTCTGACCGTTTGAGCAGACACATGCACATTTGTGGCCTGCTGGAGGTCATTTTTCAGGGCTCTGGCAGTGCTTCTCCTGCTCCTCCTTGCACAAAGGCAGAGGTAGCGGTCCTGCTGCTGGGTTGTTGCCCTCCTACGGCCTCCTCCACGTCTCCTGATGTACTGGCCTGTCTCCTGGTAGCGCCTCCATGCTCTGGACACTACGCTGACAGACACAGCAAACCTTCTTGCCACAGCTCGCATTGATGTGCCATCCTGGATGAGCTGCACTACCTGAGCCACTTGTGTGGGTTGTAGACTCCGTCTCATGCTACCACTAGAGTGAAAGCACCGCCAGCATTCAAAAGTGACCAAAACATCAGCCAGGAAGCATAGGAACTGAGAAGTAGTCTGTGGTCACCACCTGCAGAACCACTCCTTTATTGGGGGTGTCTTGCTAATTGCCTATAATTTCCACCTGTTGTCTACTCCATTTGCACAACAGCATGTGAAATGTATTGTCAATCAGTGTTGCTTCCTAAGTGTACAGTTTGATTTCACAGAAGTGTGATTGACTTGGAGTTACATTGTGTTGTTTAAGTGTTCCCTTAATTTTTTTTAGCAGTATATGTACATTGCGCTTCTAAATCCGAATGAGCGGTTGTTAGGGTGCTAAATATCCACACTTACGATGAGGGTATTATTCAACTGTCTGTACGATTGTTGAATTCCTTTGTCTCTCCTTCCACTTTCTTTCCAAACCCCTTTTCATTGTGTACCCAGCCGTCATATCGGGTTTGTCCACTAGGGGGTTTTCATTACATTGTTAGTAATCAACGTATAATCTATTGTTTATGGATTTCTGTGTGATTCTTTCATTAGTTAGTAAATAAATAATCAAGCCAATTTGTGTAAGCTGATTCATCATGGAGACTTGGGTTTGTGCAGATTTATAGGACATTACAACGTTCAGAATGAGACTGAAATAGGAGCAAATGATTAATGGATGACGGATAGTATATCGAGATATTCAGATATTTTTTAGTTAATTCCGGACCCGGTAACTCGTTAAATAAACTTTTCCCGTGGTGCCCTAGATTACTGCTTAATTAATTGTTATGATTAATTTAATCGCTTAATAATTGAGCGTGGTATGTAATTATTCGATGAATAGCCGCCATCGCATTAATGGTAACAACGTCACGACACCATAAACATGTCTACTCCTGGAGTAACTTGCTGTCGGTTTGGCAGGAGGCCTTGGTCAATGGGAGGTCAAGGGTGAAGAGCTGAGGGCTTACAGTGGAGTGAGAGCGAAGTTACAGACATGAAGATACAACTTGGTTGAGCTGGTTGAGAGAATGCCAAGAGTGTGTAAAGCTGTCATCAAGGCAAAGGGTGGCTATTTGAAAAATCTCAAATATTAACACTTTTTGGTTACCACATGATCCCATATGTGTTATTTCATAGTTTTGATGTCTTAATCAAATAAAGAAAAACCCTTGAATGAGTAGGCGTTCTAAAACTTTGACTGGTAGTGTATACTTAACAAAAATATAAACGCAACATGTAAAGTGTTGATCCCATGTTTCATGAGCTGAAATAAAACATCCCAGAAATTATCCATACGCACAAAAAGCTTATTTTTCTCAAGTTCTGTGCAAAACTCTATTTACATCCCTGTTAGTGAGCATTTATTCTTGCCAATATAATCCATCTACCTGACAGGTGTGGCATATCAAGAAGCTGATTAAACAGCATCCATCATTACACAGGTGCACCTTGTGCTGGGGACAATAAAAGGCCACTCTAAAATATGCAGTTTTGTCACACAATGTCACAGATGTCTCAAGTTGAAGGAGCTTGCAATTAGCATGTTGACTGCAAGAATGTCCACTACAGCTGTTGTCAGTGAATTGAATGTCAATTTCTCTACCATAAGCCACCCCCCATAACCAAAATTGTTTCAGTAAGAGGAGGGCAATGATCGGTGTCGTTTTGGTTTATCGTCCCAGCTCTCTCGCTCTCTCCTCTATCTCCTCTGGCAACGGCCCGACTCACACACGCACATGACGTGCACACAGAGGTGCACATGTGGATAGCTCTCTAACATCTTGAAAGTTTGCCTTGCGTATTATTTGATGATCAATTGTTTGTCTTTTGTTGCCGTGGTGGCAACAATTAAGCAGCGGCACAGTATAATGGTAATACACTGTAGTCATCTCCGTCGCATTTTGTAAGACCTTTAAAAATTGAACATTTTAAGACTTAAGGCCTTTAAATCAGATGAATTAATTTAAGACTTTTTAAGACTCTGTAAGTATGTACTTTTTTTGCTGTACAGGAGAGGAGATAACATTAGGTGTTAAGGTGAGGTCTTACCTGCATGAAGACCATGTCAGAGATGGCTGATCCATCACAGGGCAGTAGTCTGGTCCAGCCTCTGATCACTCCCTCCAGACCTCTCTCTACCACGTTCCACACTGACTGCAGCTGCTCCGCTGTCGACTTCTTGAACATTGACAAAGTGTCTGTGTTTTTCTCTGTGGGTGTCGACTCCACGCTGTCGTCTTCGCTTGATGCTGTGGGACAACATGGGAAAAATACATCACTGCAGATCAATGGACCTAAGTACACTGACATTGGAGAAGAGTCAGGGAAAATCTGGAATAAGACAATTATTTCAATATAGTGCACTTCTTTTGATCATACAGTGCCTTCAGAAAGTCTTCAGACTCCTTGACCTTTTCCACATTTTGTTACATTACAGCCTCATTCTAAAATGGATGAAATTGTTTTTTTCCCCTCATCAATCTACACACTACCCCATAATTGTCATTATGGGGTATTGTGTATAGATTGCTGAGGATGTTTTTTTATTTAATCAATTTTATAATAAGACTGTAACATAACAAAATGTGGAAAAAGTCAAGGGTTCTGAAATAGGGTATCAGTGTGAGCCTCAGTGTGGTAGTGGTGGTAGTAACAGTTAACTACCTGTCTTCCTGCCTGAATGGACAGTGGAGTCAGCAGTGCTCTCCAGCACCATGGCCAGCCTGATGGTCATCTCAGCTAACACCATGGGATCCGAGTCAGCCAGCTCACACACATGAGCCACCTCACTGAGCACAGACAGGGTCCACACCCACTACACAGAAAGAGAGAGAGAGAGAGTGTATAACACATGAAATAAGTAGCTATCATGTACAATACATATTTGCAGAGATTGATTTGTGTAGAGCAGTGGTTCCCAAACTTTTTTATAGTCCCGTACCCCTTCAAACATTCAAACTCCAGCGGCGTACACCCTCTAGCACCAGGGTCAGCGCACTCTCAAATGTTGTTTTTTGCCATCATTGTAAGGCTGCCACACATACACTATACGATACATTTATTAAACATTAGAATGAGTGTGAGTTTGTCACAACCCGGCTCATGGGAAGTGAAAAAGACCTCTTATAGGACCAGGGCACATATAATAATGATCAATAATTTTGCTCTTTATTTAGCCATCTTACATATAAAACTATATTTGTTCATTGAAAATTGTGAATAACTCACCACAGCTTAATGAGAAGAGTGTTCTGGAAAGGATGCACATAACTCTGAAATGTTGGGTTGTATTGGAGAGAGTCTCAGTCTTAAATCATTTTTCACACAGTCGGTGCCTCTATTTAGTTTTCATGCTAGTGAGGGCCGAGAATCCACTCTCACATAGGTACGTGGTTGCAAAAGGCATCAGTGTCTTAACAGCGCGATTTGCCAAGGCAGGATACTCTGAGCACAGCCCAATCCATAAATATGGCAGTGGCTTCTGATTAAATTCAATTTTCAGAGCCGCTAGTTGCAATTTCGATGAGGTTCTCTTGTTCAGATATTGGTAAGTGGACTGGTGTCAGGGCATGAAATGGATAACGAATCCAGTTGTTTGTGTCATCCGTTTCGGAAAAGTACCTGTGTAATTCCGCACCCAACTCACTCAGGTGTTTCGCTATATCACATTTGACATTGTCCGTAAGCTTGAGTTCATTTGCACACAAAAAATCATAATGACGGAAAGACCTGTGTGTTGTCCTTGTTAATGTAGACAGAGAAGTGCTCCAACTTCTTAATCATTTTCTCCCGCACATTGAATATAGTTGCAGAGTCCCTGTAATCCTAGATTCAGAATATTCAGGCGAGAAAAAACATCACCCAGATAGACCAGTCGTGTGAGAAACTCGTCATCATGCAAGCGGTCAGACAAGTGAAAACGATGGTCAGTAAAGAAAACTTGTCAATACTTTGCCCCTTGATAACCAGCGCACTTCAGTATGTTATAAAAGCATTACATGGTCGCTGCCCACATCATTGCATAGTGCAGAAAATACACGAGAGTTCAGAGGCCTTGCTTTAACAAAGTTAACCATTTTCACTGTAGTGTCCAAAACATCTTTCAAGCTGTCAGCCATTCCTTTGGCAGCAAGAGCCTCTCAGTGGATGCTGCATTGTACCCAAGTGGCGTTGGGAGCAACTGCTTGCACGTGCGTTAACACTCCACTATGTCTCCCTGTCATGGCTTTTGTGCCATCAGTACAGATACCAACACATCTTGACCACTAAAGTCCATTTGATGTCACAAAGCTGTCCAGTACTTAAAAAATATCCTCTCCTGTTGTCCTGGTTTCCAGTGGTTTGCAGAAGAGGATGTCTTCCTTAACTGACCCCCATAAACGTAATGGACATATACCAGGAGCTATGCCAGGTCCGCCACGTCTGTTGATTTATCCAGCTGTAACACATAGAATTCACTGGCTTGTATGCGAAGCAATAATTGTTTCAAAACATCTCCTGCCATGTCACTGATGCGTCGTGAAACAGTGTTGTTTGATGAAGACATTGTCTGTATAGTTTTTATTGCCTTTTCACCCAGCATTGTCCCAGCCATATCCACAGCAGCAGGAAGAATGAAGTCCTCCACAATAGTATGCGGCTTGCCTGTCCTAGCCACTCGGTAGCTCACCATATAAGACGCTTCTAGTCCCTTCTTATTAATGGCATCTGTTGCTTTTATACATGTCTTACTACTCTAAAGTCATCTTAATTCTCGCTCAAAACATGTGGCTTATTCTTCAAATTGGCATGTTTTGTTTCTAAATGTCTGTGCAAGAGTGAAGGTTTCATCGAGTTGTGAGAAAGTACTTTATAACACACTGTGGCTGAGGAAAGGCACAACTGCCAATATAAGTGAACCCCAAATCAATGTAGTTCTCATCATATTTGCGCCTCGTCGATGGTCCAACGTCCCTGTCTGTTGTTCGGTGCTTTCCCGGGTAAGGGGGCAGTAGCTCTTCGGCTACATCAGATTCACAACTGTCAGTGTCCATGCTAGCTGAGCTAACAACAAATGTAAAATGACTGATGCTAGCATTGGATGTGCTCGTGGAAGCAGAACAACTTGTGTTGTCAACAGGTGCAAGTGTAGTACCGCTGGTAGTATCAGCACTACTAGAGCTGGTATGTGACTCTACATTTTTTAAACAATTTATACATTTTCAAGCAAACGGAATGAGCAGCAGCTACATTTGGCTACATAGTGGAATTCCCACGAGAGAGTAACGGTTAATGTGATTGGATGTTAATTATTTGACTAGGCTACCTGTATTTGACATTGTGCTGTTATTTCGCTCAACACTAGATGGTTTAATTTTATTTTTGGCAGTGAAACGAGGCTACTCAGGTGAGAAAAAAATCTCCCCCAAATGTATAGCCCTGTTGGAAAATATAAACGTATTGCTTGAAAATGTTTTTTTTTTTTTTTTTTTTTTTTTAAAACGTGAATCACTTTTTTATTTGGCGTACCCCAGACGGCATTGCTTGTACATATCCAAGTTTGGGAATACCTGGTGTAGAGCTACTGTACCTTGTCCAGGTTCTCCATCTTGCCCAGGAAGTGTATAGGGTCCCAGTGTCGAACCTGGGCTCTCTGGAAAATGATCTTACATTTAGACCAAAGGTACAGCACTATGTCCATCACCAGGTCTCCGTCAGGTTGCACGTCCTGACAGATGAAGGATACACATAGGTATTCAGTAAGCAGTCACTGATTCAATATGGAATAGATAGATACTATAGGATTCTACAGAGCATTGTCTAACCTGAGCTGAACCACAGACACAGCTGTATAAGGCCTGCACCAGACCAACAAACTCCTCACTCATAACCACTCCCAGATGCCTGTCCTTCTCTGTGGAGACACCACAACAACATCTTAAATCACTGTCCAGCACTCTTTTGTTATATGCCATTTCAATAGTTGTACAGCTAGTTGACAGAAGTATCGACAGCTACAGTACCAGACACAGTGTCGTCCTTGGTGTTGAGTCTGATCTTCTGTGTAGACATTAGGCGCTCCATGGAGTCCAGCAACCTCAGCTCCAGCTCTGACTTCCTGAAAGACCTCCCCTCCATTCTCTGTCCGCACACGCACAAGTCGTGCATTATAACTGTGTATTATAACTGGAATCTAGGAATTCTCACTCCACAAGCATTACAGTAGTTGCTACAGTAGGACCATATTTATCTGGACACAATGATTCTTCTGACCCAAATGTTTTAACTGATCTATGCTGATCTCATAGATCTGGATCCTGAACACGTATGGCTTAGTTAGTCAACTGTGTATGAAACTGATACGACATAATTGTATGAAACCAGTCCCAGTAGAGGTGTGTTGTGACTTACAGGCAGTAGGGTGTGCTGCAGTGTGTCAGAGAGGATACAGAACATGTCCCACTGCTCATATCGAAACAGCAGCTTGACAAACTTCACCGCTGCATCCAAAGACACCTTGTTCTCCCCTGGGGGTACAAAGCAGAGCAGGATAGTCCTCTCAACAACATCGGCACTTTTTTCCAGGAAGTTCTGGTATCCATTAAGACAAGTTACAGTCAGTAAAAAACATCTATCCAGTATTAAATCATTTTTTCATATGTATTCAAATCAACCCACTAATACCATCACCAAATGTCATTATTGACAACATTCACATATTTTAGATATCTTGCTAGAAGCCACATTTAGGTGGAAATTGCCTTCAATTCCTAGTAGTTTTAAGTTATAGTAGCGTGGTGTAACGCCCTGGCCATAGAGAGGGGTTTTTGTTCTTTATTTTGGTTAGGCCAGGGTGTTACATTGGGTGGGCGTTCTATGTTCCTTTCTCTATGTTTTTGTATTTCTTTGTTTTGGGCCGTGTGTGGCTCCCAATCAGGCACAGCTGAAGCTCGTTGTTGCTGATTGGGAGTCACACATAAGGAGCATGTTTTTCCTTTGGGCTTTGTGGGTAATTGTTTTCTGTTTAGTGTGTTCCTAACAGAACTGTTGCTAGTCGTTTTTTGGTTTCTTTTGTATAGTGTTCGTTGATCATTAAAACCTTTTATGATGAACACTAACTCCGCTGCACCTTGGTCTCTCTCTCACGATGGCCCTTACACGTGGCTACCCCCTCTCTCCCTCCCTCTCTCCCCCGGCCTGTACTGAAGAGCTCAGTTACTTTCAATGGGGCACTGTCATAGGATGCCACCTTTCCAGCAAGTCAGTTCGTCAAACTTCTGCCCTGCTAGAGCTGCCCCGGTCAACTGAAAGTGCTGATATTGTGAAGTGGAAACGTCTAGGAGCAACAACGGCTCAGCCGCAAAGTGGTAGGCCACACAAGCTCACAGAACGGGACAGAACGTGCTGAAACACGTAAAAATTGTCTGTCCTCGGTTGCAACACTCACTACTGAGTTCAAAACTGCCTCTGGAAGCAACGTCAGCACAAGAACTGTTCATCGGGAGCTTCATGAAATGGGTTTCCATGGCCGAGCAGCCACACACAAGCCTAAGATCACCATGCGTAATGCCAAGTGTCGGCTGGAGTGGTGTAAAGCTCGCCGCCATTTGACTCTGGAGCAGCGGAAATGCGTTCTCTGGAGTGATGAATCACACTTCACTATCTGGTAGTCCGACGAACAAATCTGGGTTTGGCAGATGCCAGGAGAATGTTACCTGCCAGAATGCATAGTGCCAACTGTAAAGTTTTGTGGAGGAGGAATAATGGTCTGGGGCTGTTTTTCATGGTTCAGGCTAGGGAAATCTTAACGCTACAGCATACAATTACATTCTAGACAATTCTGTGCTTACAGCTTTGTGACACCAGTTTAGGGAAGGCCCTTTCTGTTTTAGCATGACAATGCCCCCGTGCACAAAGCAAGGTCCATACAGAAATGCTTTGTTGAGAATTGTGTGGAAGAACATAACTGGCTTGCACAGTTAAGTCCTGACCTCAACCCCACCTTTGGGATGAATTGGAAGGCCAGCAGGATTTGAACCCTGGTATGTAAGGGTGGAAGCCATTGTAATTACCATTAAGCCATGGAGCCTTGAGTGTGGCAGTCTAAAAAGGTGGATTTAGACAGCACCGGGTGAAATTGTGTTTTTACATTGTCCTACAGTGAAAACATAGTTTTTTCTTGCTAGTAATCTAGCTATATTTCTAGATTCGATTGAAAGATGGCATGCTAGCTAGTTAGTTTGTGTTAAAAGACCTAGAGACATAAGAAAGTAGTTGTGTGGTCAGTAGCCCAGTTGTGGTCAGTAGTTGTGTGGTTCAGTAGTATTATGGTCAGTAGTTGTGTGGTCAGTAGTTGTTGTGTGATTGTGGTCAGAAGTTGTGATCAGTAGCTGTTGTCAGTATTTGTGGTCAGTAGATATTGTGGTGAGTAGTTGTGGTCAGTTATTGTGGTTAGTACATTTTGTGGTTAGTAGTTTGTGGCGAGTAGTTGTGGTCAGCAGTTCTTGTGGTCAGCAGTTCTTGTGGTCAGCAGTTGTGTGGTTGTGGTCAGTAGTTGTGGTTAGAAGTTGTCAGTAGTTGTTGTCAGTAGTTGTGGTCAGTAGTTGTATGGTTGTTTTGCAGGTTCTTTGGGACCTACAGTATGGATGTGGTGAGTAGTTGCGGTCCGTAGTTGTGGTCAGTAGTTGTGTGGTTGTGGTCATTGGTTATGGTCAGTAGTTGTGTGGTTGTGGTCAGTAGTTAAGGTACGTCCTCTTTGTGGCACCTGACCACATGACTGGAGAGTAGTCCAGCTGTGACAAAACAAGGGCCTGTAGGACCTGCCTTGTTGATAGTGCTGTTAATAAGGCAGAGCAGCGGACAGATATCTCATCTTAGCTACTGTTGCATCAACATGTTTTGACCATGACCCAGGGTTACTCCAAGTTTAGTCACCTCAACTATATTTCCACAGTATTCACTACAAGATTTAGTTGAGGTTTAGTGTTTAGTGAACAATGTGTTGCTTTTAGTTTGTGAAATATTAGGGACCAACTTATTTCTTGCCACCCATTCGAAAACTGATTGCAGCACTTTCTTAAGTGTTGCAGTAATTTGTGTAAAGTGCTGAGTCATCTGCATACATAGACACACTGGCTTTACTCAAAGTTGTTCTGTGGCTGTGGTCAGTAGTTGTGTGGTTGTGGTCAGTAGTTGTGGTCAGTAGTTGTGATCAGCAGTTGTGTGGATGTGGTCAGAAGTTGTGTAGTTGTGGTCAGCAGTTTTGTGGTCAGTAGTTGTGATCAGTAGTTGTGTGGATGTGGTCAGAAGTTGTGTAGTTGTGGTCAGTAGTTGTGGTCAGTTGTTGTGGTAAATTGTGTGGTTGTGATCGGTAGTTGTGGTCAGCAGTTGTGTGGTTGTGGTCAGTAGTTGCATGGTTGTGGTCAGTAGTTGAGGTTAGTAGTTGTGTGGTCAGTAGTTGTGTGGTTGTGGTTAGTAGTTGTGTGGTTGTGGTCAGCACTTGCGATCAGTAGTTGTGGTCAGTAGTTGTGTGCTTGTGGTCAGTAGTTGTGTTGTCAGTAGTTGTGTGGTTGAGGTCAGTAGTTGTGTTGT
Organism: Salmo trutta; assembly: GCF_901001165.1. Classification (NCBI taxonomy): domain Eukaryota; kingdom Metazoa; phylum Chordata; class Actinopteri; order Salmoniformes; family Salmonidae; genus Salmo; species Salmo trutta. The sequence continues at coordinate 54,599,575 of NC_042975.1, forward strand.
CAGTAGTTGTGTAGTTGAGGTCAGTCTTAGTGTGTTTGTGGTCAGTAGTTGTGTTGTCAGTAGTTGTGTGGTTGAGGTCAGTAGTTGTGTTGTCAGTAGTTGTGTAGTTGAGGTCAGTATTAGTGTGTTTGTGGTCAGTAGTTGTGTGCTTGTGGTCAGTACTTGAGGTCAGTAGTTGTGTGGTCAGTAGTTGTGTGGTTGTGGTCGGTAGTTGTGTGGTCGTGGTCAGTAGTTGTGTGGTCAGTAGATCTGGTCAGTAGTTGTGGGCTTGTGGTCAGTACTTGTGTTGTCAGTAGTTGTGTTGTTGTGGTCAGTAGTTGTGTGGTCAGTAGATCTGGTCAGTAGTTGTGTGGTTGTGGTCAGTCGTAGTGGTCAGTACTTGAGGTCAGTAGTTGTGGAGTTGTGGTCAGTAGTTGTGTGGTTGTGGTCAGTACTTTCTATCAGTAGTTGTGGTCAGTAGTTGTGTGGTCAGTAGATCTGGTCAGTAGTTGTGTGCTTGTGGTCAGTAGTTGTGGTCAGTAGTTGTGTGGTCAGTAGATCTGGTCAGTAGTTGTGTGCTTGTGGTCAGTAGTTGTGGTCAGTAGTTGCGTAGGTCAGTAGATCTGGTCAGTAGTTGTGTGCTTGTGGTCAGTAGTTGTGTGTGGTCAGTAGTTGTGGTCAGTAGTTGTGTGGTTGTGGTCAGTCGTAGTTGCATCTTTTGATCACCGTAGACCTCCATGTTAAAATTTGTATATTCAACTGATTATATTTCAAAAAGTATGATGAGTATCAAAAACATAAATGTAAGGAACTCAAGTTAAACCTCTGCACGTTATAAAGTTAAAATGGTATTTTTGCATAAAAGCTGTACGAGTAGCGGTGGGAATAATAACAATAATAAGCAATTGAAGTATGACAAATAGTAGTGTGTTGTTTCGCAATCACACTAATCACAAGTTCAATTGCTCAATATAATTCAATCGTTTTTAAATTGGCCTGTTTCGGCCTCCCGAGTGGCGCAGTGGTCTAAGGCACTGCATCACAGTGCTAGCTGTGCCACTATAGATCCTGGTTCGAGTCCAGGCTCTGTCAAAGCCGACAGAGACCCACGGGTCGGCGCACAATTGGCACAGCATCGTCCAGATTAGGGGAGGGTTTGGCCGGACGGAATGTCCTTGTCCCATCGTTCTCTAGCGACTTCTGTGGCGGGCCGGGCGCACGCATGCTGACACGGTTGCCAGGTGTACAGTGTTTCCTTTGACACATTGGTGCGGTTGGTTAAGCGGGCATTGGTTAAGCGGGCAAGAAGCAGTGTGGGTTGGCTGGGTCGTGTTTCAGAGGACACACGTCTCTCGACCTTCGCCTCTCCCGGGTCCGTACAGGAGTTGCAGCGATGAGACAAGACTGTAACTACCAATTGGATATGATGAAAAAGGGTAAAAAATAATTTTGAAAATAAACTTAAAATATTGGCCTGTTTCCTTGTTGTATACTTGAGAATACCACAGGGTTGGATAATAATTTGGTGAACTTTATCAATGTAATTTGTTTATTGATGAACCAACTTGGGGTTTCGCTACCTGTTCAGACACAAACAAGCTTGATGGGCATACTTCAAATTACTAGGCGATAGCTTGAAGGAGTGGACTGATCATGTTGTTTTATACCAACAGACAGTGTAACATTAGGAAAAGTGGCCAATTTTGGTTTTAGGGTAAACTTCACCTTCAGCACCATACTAGCTAATATTGAAAGACAGTACTCCAAAGTTCTCACCAGCAGCCGCCATGTCCATCAGAGTAAATTTGTCTGTCACTGCATTTAAACAGGTGGGGAGACTCTCATCCCTGGCTCGCTCAGTGGACCCTCCAATTCCTAAACATAAAATGAAGGGAAACAGCATCAATCTCAATCAGTCCAATCAATGGTAGTCTTGTCCAACAGCCACTGTGAGACTACTGAAGTGTAGTCTAATGAAGCTAGCCTATGAGTGTGTGGGCTAAAGGATCTATCATGCAAAATAGATTCTAAATCTCAACGATACTAACCGAGATAACGGTTATATACAGTGCATTCGGAAAGTATTCAGACCCCTTAACTTTTTATTACGTTACAGCCTTATTCCACTCAACCTACACACAATAACCCATAATGACAAAGCAAAAACAAATGGATGGGGAGCATCGCTGCACAGCTATTTTCAGGTCTTTCCAATCGGGTTAAAGTTATGGGTTCTGGCTGGGCCACTCAACGGCATTGAGACTTGTCACGAAGCCACTCCTTCGTTGTCATGGCTGTGGAAGGTGAACCTTTGCCCCAGTCTGAGGACCTGAATGCTATGGAGCAGGTTTTCATCAAGGATCTCTCTGTACTTCGCTCCGTTCATCCTTTGCCTCAATCCTGACTAGTCTCCCAGTCCCTGCCACTGATAAACATCCCAACAGCATGATGCTGCCACCACCATGCTTCACCGTAGGGATGGTGCCAGGTTTCCTCCAGATGTGATGCTTGGAATTCAGGCCAAAGAGTTCAATCTTGGTTTCATCAGACCAGAGAATCTTGTTTCTCATGGTCTCAGAGTCTTTAGGTGCCTTTTGGCAAACTACAAGTGGGCTGTCATGTGCCTTTTCTGAGGAGTGGCTTCCGTCTGACCACTCTACCATAAAGGCCTGATTGGTGGAGTGCTGCAGAGATGGTTGTTCTTCTGGAAGGTTCTCCCATCTCCAAGAGGAACTCTTGAGCTCTGTCAGAGTGAACATCGGGTTCTTGGTCACCTCCCTGACCAAGGCCCTTTTCCTGCGATTCCTCAGTTTGGTGGTTCCAGACTTCTTCCATTTAAGAATGATGGAGGCCACTGTGCTCCTGAGGACCTTCAATGCTGCAAAACATGTTTGGTACCCTTCCCCAGATCTATGCCTCAACACAATCCTGTCTCTGAGCTCTACGGACAATTCCTTCGACCTCATGGCTTGGTTTTTGCTCTGACATGCACTGTCAACTGTGGAACCTTATACAGACAGGTGTGTGCCTTTCCAAATCATGTCCAATCAATTGAATTTACCACAAGTGGACTCCAATGAAGTTGTAGAAACATCTCAAGGATGATCAATGGAAACAGGATGGACCTGAGCTTAATTTCAAGTCTCATAGCAAAGGGTCTGAATACTAATGTAAATAAGTTATTTATGTTTTGTTTTTTATATACATTTGCTAAAATATCAAAAAAACTGTTATCGCTTTGATTTATTTAATCCATTTTGGAATAAGGCTGTAACATAACAAAATGTGGAAAACGTCAAGTGGTCTGAATACTTGCCGAATGTAATGTAAGTACAATACTAACCAGACAGTATACTGATGCCTGCAGACATGAGTTCCAGGGAGACCTCCTGTATCTCTGGCTCCTCAGGCATGCCTGTCTGTAGTGGGCGGCGGGACGTGTCCCACAGCGCTTCCACTATCGCCAGGAACTGGGCAGCGTTCCCCTCAAACAGCTCCATCAACACTCGCTCTGTAGGGGTTCGAGGCCACGGCATCTAGAGAGGAGCGAGGGAAGGAAGTGGGAGATAGAGAGAGAAAAAGAGAGCGAGAAAGAGAAAGCGAGAGAGAGGTAAGGGCTATAGTTGTCAAAATCCAGAAAATAGCTGTTAACTTCTATAACCACCTAAAAGGAAGTGACGCCCACACATTCCACCACAAACACACCCCAAAGAGCCCCGGGACAGCAACACAATTAGACCCAACCAAAGCAAAAAAAGCAAAGAGATAACTATTTGACACACTGGAAAGAATCAACCAAAAAACGGAGCAAATTGGAACGTTATCTTGCCCTAAATAGAAATATTAAATAGTGAAACATAAAAAAATAAAATAATTGATAAAACTATACTAAATATATTCACTTCACCAAATAATTGATTAAAACACACTGTTTTACATTGAAGGTCTACAGTAGCCTCAACAGCATTCTGTAGGGTAGAACCATGGTGTAGCTGGAGGACAGCTAGCTTATATCCTCCTCCAGGTACATTGACTTCAATACAAAGCCTAGGAGGTTCTTGGTTCTCATCCCCTTCCATAGACTTACACAGTAATTATGACAACTTCCGGAGGACGTCCAACAACCTATCAGAGCTCTTGCAGCATAAACTGACATGTTTACATGTCAGTTTAAGCTACAGCTAGCTAGCATAAAATGTGCAGAGTAGTTGACTCCAAGAAAGAGAAAGACAATAGTTGAAAAGTTTTATAGAAATGAATTTCTTCCAAAATTAGAGAAGCAAGAGTGAGAAATAATTTTTCGTAGTACATTTTTTTCACTTTCACTTCCACTTACTTAGCTAGTGTCAAATGCAGCTAGCTAGTTTAGCCTACTCAAACACCGGGCTCAAACAGAGAAGGACGCTATGTTAGCTAGCTGTCTATGGCTATCCAACACCGGAACTCTTCCAAGTCAAGGTAAGCTTTTGGGTTTATTAATTTATTGCCACCGGGGCCGCCGGTGTAACTGCTAAACTGATTGCTGCTCACTACACTGTACCGCATGATTGTAGCGGGTTTACTAATGTGTTAGTTCTAGTAGCTATGTTGACTATGACGTGACAACGATGTAGGCTGTGTGAAGCGGTTAGTATATGAAGGTTTGGCTTGGAAAGGTTTTTTCAGCTGGTCACAGACAGCTGATGTCTTGTGCACTGAAGTTCACAAGCGAAGGGAAATGGTGAAAGGAGGAGAGAGCATTGATATATGCGAGAAGGAATTATATGTGAACCGTTTCAAGAAGCTAGGCGTATGTCATATGTCTCTACTTCACAGGAAAGTGATTTGAATGAGAAAAAGAAAATCTTCATCAAAATGCAATTTTTGGCAGAAATGCCTTCTGGAAGATGTGAACTTTCATGTGCCTTAATAACAAAATGTTATGCCATCTGTAAATACAAATAAAATTGTTAAATTACGAGCCTAGTTGGTTTAGCCACAGAAAAAGACATGAACATTCCTGCTAGACATGATTAGCTGAGATAATGGATGGGCTGGACATGCTGAGAGATGAGTTCAGATTGGTCTGCCATGTAGCACGCTTCTATCTATAACATGAGCCGCTCAGTATGTGTAAATAATCCTTGCTACCACAGCTTTTTTGAAAATATATAACGTTAACCATGAAGAACTGCAAAAATGTTGCTACTGCTCTCAACAACATTGCTGCCCTGAATTTAGCAGGTTCTATCGACAAAGATCAGTGGGAAAAAGTTGGGATGGACTACTTTCTGCACACCGTCATTGTGAACCGGAGTGGCTTGACACAACAGGCCAAACAAGCTGTAGCTAGCTACAAACAAAACGGAAAAGACACAGGACGTCTTAGTTAGTACACAGATCACTGCACCTGTACATAGCCCATCTGTAAATAGCCCATCCAACTTCCTCATCCCCATACTGTATTTATTTATTTATCTTGCTCCTTTGCACCCCAGTATCTCTACTTGCACATTCATCTTCTGCACATCAATCACTCCAGTGTTTAATTGGTATATTGTAATTACTTTGCCACCATGGCCTATTTATTATCTTACCTCATTTGCACACACTGTATATAGACTTTTTCCTACTGTATTATTGACTGTATGTTTGTTTAGTCCTTGTGTAACTGTGTTGTTGTATGTGTCGAACTGCTTTGCTTTATTCTTGGCCAGGTTGCAGTTGTAAATGAGAACTTGTTCTCAACTAGCCTACCTGGTTAAATAAAGGTGAAATAAAAAATAAATAAATAAAATAGTTAAAGTGGTTCCAGTTTGCCGTGAAGCGTCCCATCTATGTAAGAGTCTAGACAAAGAATGCTATCTGGCCCTAAACAGAGAGCACACAGTGGCAGAATACCTGACCACCGTGACTGACCCAAAATTAATTAATTAATGTACAGACTCAGTGAGCATAGCCTTGCTATTGAGAAAGGCCGCCGAAGGCAGACCTGGCTCTCAAGAGAAGACATGCTATGTGCACACTGCCCCCAAAATTATGTGGAAACTGAGCTGCACTTCCTAACCTGCCAAATGTATGACCATATTAGAGACACATATTTCCCTCAGATTATACAGATCCACAAAGAATTTGAAAACAAATCCAATTTTGATAAACTCCCATATCTATTGGGTGAAACACCACAGTGTGCCATTGCCATCACAGCAGCAATATTTTTGACCTGTTGCCACAAGAAAAGGGCAAAGAACAAACACCATTGTAAATACAACCTATATTTATGTTTATTTATTTTCCCTGTTGTACTTTAACTATTTGCACAACATTACAACACTCTATATAGATACTAGTTTGTGAGTGTAATGTTTACTGTTCATTTTTTATTGTTTATTTCACTTCTGTTTATTATCTATTTCACTTGCTTCGGCAATGTAACATGTGTTTCCCATGCCAATAAAGCCCACTGAAATTGAACTGAGAGAGAGAGAGAAATACATCACTCAGAATTGGAGTACTAGGCTGTTTTCACAATACCTGGATAAAGCAGGATTTTGAAGGATTGATACAATAGCAGTGCTTACGCTCTGAATCTCCTTGAGGTTACTCTTCTGCTTGTGTCTGAAGAGACCTTTAGGTTTCCTCCTGGGTTCATACACCGACCGTTTAAACACCATGGTAGCTAGCTGTAGGTGAGTAGAATAAAATACCATTCAAGTGGTTATAGTCCAGTGCATTTGGAAAGTATTCAGACCCCTTGACTTATTCTGCGCAGGCTCATATTTCCTCTGTAAGGCAGTCTGCGCGGCAGTTTAGAGGGAACATTGCCGAAGTCCGAAACGAACAAAACGTCACAAAATGTCGTCATAATATATGCACAAACTCTTCTAGACCGCTTCGGCTGGGAAGCATGCGGACGCCTTAACACCCAACACAGTCTCTGCTTCAGTTCACACGGGTGCAGAGACAACAGATAGCAATAAGAACCTGTCAGTACATGCCGATACATACCAGTTTCAGAGTATACAGTGCATTCGGAAAGTATTCAGACCCCTTGACATTTTCCATATTTTGTTAAGTTACAGCCTTGTTCTAAAATGGATTAAAATATTTTTTTTTACTCATCAATCTACACGTAATACCCCATAATGACAAATCGAAAACAGGTTTATAGAAATGATTGCAAATGTATTACAAATAAAAAACAGAAATACCTTATTTACATAAGTATTCACACCCTTTGCTATGAAACTCGAAATTGAGCTCAGGTGCATCCTGTTTCCATTGATCATCCTTGACTAGACTCCACTTGTGGTAAATTCAATTGATTGGACATGATTTGGAAAGGCACACACCTGTCTATATAAGGTCCCACAGTTGACAGTGCATGTCAGAGCAAGAAACAAGCCATGAGGTCGAAAGACTTGTCCATAGAGCTCCAAGACAGGATTGTGTCGAGGCACAGATCTAGGGAAGGGTACCAAAAACCCTTCTGCAGCATTGAAGGTCCCCAAGAACACAGTGGCCTCCATCATTCTTAAATGGAAGAAGTTTTGAACCACCAAGACTCTTCCTAGAGCTGGTCGGCCGGCCAAACTGAGCAATCGGGGGAGAAGGGTTGGGGAGGAGACCAAGAACCAGATGGTCACTCTGACAGAGCTCCAGAGTTCCTCTGTGGAGATGGGAGAAACTTCCATAAGAACAACCATCTCTGCAGTACTCTACCAATCAAGCTTTTATGGTAGAGTGGCCAGACGGAATCCACTCCTCAGAAAAAAGGTGCATGACAGCCCGCTTGGAGTTTGCCAAAAGGCACCTAAAGGACTCTCAGACCATGAGAAACAAGATTCTCTGGTCTGATGAAACCAAGATTGAACTCTTTGGCCTGAATGCCAAGCATCACGTCTGGAGGACACCTGGCAGGCCCAATCCCTACGCTGAAGCATGGTGGTGGCAGCTTCATGCTGCAGGGATGTTTTTCAGTGGAAGGTACTGTGAGACTAGTGAGGGTTGAGAAAAAGATGAACGGAACAAAGTACAGAGAGATCCTTGATGAAAACCTGCTCCAGAGCGCTCAGGACCTCAGACTGGGGCAAAGGTTCACCTTCCAACAGGACAATGACCCTAAGCACACAGCAATGACAGTACAGGAGTGGCTTTGGGACAAGTCTCTGAATGTCCTTGAGTGGCCCAGCCAGAGCCCAGACTTGAACCCGATCTAACATCTCTGGAGACCTGAAAATAGCTGTGCAGCGACGCTCCCCATCCAACCTGATAGAGCCTGAGAGGATCTGCAGAGAAGAATGGTAGAAGACTCGAGGCTGTAATCACTGCCAAAGGTCCTTCATCAAAGTACTGAGTAAAGGGTCTGAATCCTTATGTAAATGTGATATTGAAGTTTTTTATTTGTAACACATTTGCAAAAATGTCTAAAAAACTGTTTTTGTTTTATCATTATGGGGTATTGTGTGTAGAATGATGAGGACAATGTTTTATTTAATCAATTTTAGAATAAGGCTGTAACTTAACAAAATGTGGAAAAAGTCAAGAGGTCTGAAACATTTCCGAATGCACTGTAAATTATTGTAATTCATGCCTGGGTACTAGTCATTTTATTTAATCCTGTTTATCTGGTCTTCATGGCATAGTTTATGTGTGTCTTTGCTATTAAGGCCATGAGGTAAAATCTCCCCATTAGTTTGTAAGTAGACACTGCACAAATCTTGCAATGTTTTGAAACAACCTGTCCCATACCTTAATGGTGGCCACTTTGTATGCTCTCTGAGTCTCAGTGGTAGCAGGTAGACCACTCATCTCTTCCAGCTTGCCCAGCTCACTAACTTTACCCAGGGCTCGTCGTGCAAACACCTCTGCCTGAACATTGGCTTGGCTGTCGTAGTAGCACTGGCACACAGCACAGTACAGAGTTGCCCTCCACTCCAAGAACCTGGCAGTCATCAGGGGGATGGAGGTCTCCAGACAGATACAGGCCCACAGAAGGAACTCCTCAGCCTGGAGGGGAGGAAGGGACAACATACGCATTTACCAACAATCACATGCACCATGGAAATAAATGTAATTGTTAGATTGTGTACCTGTGCAGCGCGGCTCATGGACATCAGGTATCTACAGATGTTGTAGATATAGAGTGAACCTGAAGAGAGAGAGAGACAGAGACAGACAGACAGACAACACTGAACTACAACTGACAACAACTACAACTTCAGACATTGATTCAGCCAACATACTGCTTATACCACTGTAATTGCTACTGTATTACTGTACCATTGTAAAGAAGCCAGCAGAGATGTTCATGGGGAAGCACGGCCTGCATCATGATCCTGACAAACCCCAGGATGCTGAGGAGTCTCTGGACCCCCTTCTGGGTGGGCTGGCTCCCTCTTTCCCTCTCCAGCTGGAAGGCACATAGGCAGCAGCCCTGCAGAGCCCGGAACTAACAGCCACACAGGTCACAGGGACACAGGTAAGACACACAGAGAGGTGGAGGGTAGAGACAGTCACAAAAATACAACATAAACGGCAAGCCCATTGTGTGAGGTGTGTTCTTGTCGGCTTTGTTTCATTCTGAACACAGATCCACAGACACAAACACACACACTGTCCTCACCGTCAGCTTGGCTTGGTCTGTGTCGAACCCCTTGGGGAAGAAGGAGGTCCTGAAGTGGTCAACATCCCTAATGTCCTCTATGGTCACAGTGCTGAACTGCTGCAGGTAGCGACAGTAGCCCTGCCATAGACCAAGCCTGTATAACTGGAGAGAGAGAAAAAAAACTGAGCTTGAACTAACAGAGAAGAAAGTAATACAACGGATTAGGTGTGGCGGGGAATCCTTGTGTTCAAATCAAATACATGTAGCTCTGTGTTTGTGTGTGAGTGAGTGAGTGAGTGAGTGAGTGAGTGAGAGAGTGAGAGAGAGAGAGAGAGAGAAGAAAGGAATACAAACTAACCTTGATGCCAAAAAGAAAATCTGCCATTTGCAGCATGTGTTCTTCATAGTAGTTGGTTGGTAGTCGAGGTTTGTACTTGTTCCATATTTCAAACAGAGTTTTGGCACTACATACATTGGAGGGAAAAAAATCAAATCAAATGTATTTCTAAAGCCCTTCTTACATCAGCTGATGTCTCAAAGTGCTGTACAGAAACCCAGCCTAAAACCCCAAACAGCAAGCAATGCAGGTGTAGAAGCACGGTGACTAGGAAAAACTCCCTAGAATTGCCAAACCCTAGGAAGAAACCTAGAGAGGAACCAGGCTCTGAGGTGTGGCCAGTCCTCTTCTGGCTGGAGAAATTCACACATCAGGCTGCTAGCTTGCACGTAAACTGAAGTTACTGCTAGCTAGCTACCGTTAGGCCTAGTTTTCAAACAAAAATAAGATAGCCGTTAGCTAATGTGACACTTGATTTGGATATAGCCAGGAAATGTCTCACCCTCTTGCGTAGGAGTTGTGGTCGTAGGTTGGCAAAGTACTAATTCGTTTCATTAATGACATAACGTTTTTTATGTCTCCATCAAACGCTGATATTACTGGGTTTCTTTTATACATGTTCCCGTAAAATGAAGCTGGCAGTGGTTCCATTTTGGTCGACCAAAATTGCTTCACTGATTCAAATCCAAACACAAACAGCACCGTGCTATAGGCTAGAGTGGTTGTCATGGTAGCGACCCTCATTTTCTGTGGATTTGGCGCCATCTGCTGGACGCCAAAAACCGACCATCCCATCCCCATGGCCTAATCAAAGATGGGACACTTTTCACGCCACTTCGATACGAAGTGATTTTCGTAGCAGGTTACTGCATTTTCGCTAACCCGTTTCCTACTCTTGACCTGCTACATTAATTACCCCCAACCTACGGAAAAGTCGCATCGGTATCGAAGTGGTGTGAAGAGTGTTTCTCAATCAATGGTGGTTGGCGAAGGGGCGAGACTATGGACACTGTTTATGCTTAAACCGACAACCAAACACGTAAAAATCACTCTTACCTTAATCCTGACCCTAGAACTTATCCTAACCTTAAACCTAATTTTAATACATTCTTAAATGAACTATCGGTTTGGGCATCAGGCGTGTCCTTGTAGCCTTTTCTGGTCCGAAGCGGGAAAACGTGAAGTTGATCGATCCCTGGTTGAGGGAGGTGTTTTTTTAAATAACTGGTTGCAGGATTTGTGAGAAGGGTGCAATTGCGTGATTCTTGGTAGGTTAACAAATCTACTTTGAAACAAAAGTATTCACCTCACACACATGATTAAGGGATTGAAAAAAAGAAGACACATGGACCATGTCCAGCAGCAGTGCTGGGTAAAATCACTGGGGATAATTGCTTTGTTTGTTCTACCCTTACAAAAAAAAAGATTGCAATTTTGAAACTGCAGTAAAAGTGCAGTAACTGCACTCCACTGTGGTATTTTGGACGCAGAATTGCTGAACTAGTTATACTACACTCTATATTTTTTCGTGAGGATATTCCCTGTTAGGTCATATGCCTTGCTACCGTGATATACAGTGCATTCGGAAAGTATTCAGACCCTTTGATTTGTTGCCCCTTTTGTAACGTTACAGCCTTATTCTAAAATTGATTAAATAGTTTTTTTCCTCATCAGTCCACACACAATACCCCATAATGACAAAGCAAAAACAGGTTGTTGTTGCTGATTTATTACAAATAAAAAGCAGAAATACCTTATTTACATAAGTATTCACACCCTTTGCTATGAGACTCGAAAATTGAGCTCAGGTGCATCCTGTTCCCATTGATCATCTTTGAGATGTTTCTACAACTTGAGTGGAGTCCACCTGTGGAAACATTGGCTAGTAAACATTAGGCCTTCTACATCTAGCTACAATACCAGTCAAAAGTTTAGACACACTTACTCATTCAAGGGTTTCTTTATTTTTTACATTGTAAAAAAATAGTGAAGACATAAAAACAATTAAATCTACTTTGAAACAAAAGTATTCACCTCACACACATGGTTATGGGCTTAAAAAAACAGAAGACATGTACCATGTCCAGTAGCAGTGCGTGGGTAAAATCACTGGGGATAATTGCTTTGTTTACTCTACCCTTACAAAAAAAGATTGCAATTTTGAAACTGCAGCAACTGCACTCGACTGTGGTATTTTGGACACAGTAATTGCTGAACTGCAGTTATATTACACTGACTGCAATATTTATTTTGTGATGCTCGATACTGGAGACAGGAAGAACATTTAATAAATAATGGACATGAAACAGGACAGGAACAGTGTCTGGAGGGGACAAAGTAACATCAATGCTGACACAGGGAACAAACAGACAGATAATGTCACGTCCTGACCCTAGTAAGATGTCATTTTCTATAGTAGAGTAGGGCAGGGCGTGACAGGGGGTGTTTTGGGTTGTTCTATGTTTTCTATTTCTATGTTTAGGTTCTAGTTTGCCTATTTCGATGTTGGGATTGTTTGGGGTTGATCTCTAATTGGAGGCAGCTGATCCTCATTGCCTCTGATTAGAGATCATATTTAAGTAGGGGTTTTTCTCATTGTTGTTTGTGTGTTATCTTTTGAGTAGTGTGTTTCCTCTCTGCGTCACGGTTTGTTGTTTTGGTGTTTAAGTATTTAAGTGTATTGCATTCAGTTTCACGTTTGAATAAATATGTAGAACTACGAACACGCTGCATTTTGGTCCGCTCCTTCGAACAGCCGTGACAGATAAAGGGGAGGCAATCAAATAAGATAGAGTTCAGGTGGGTCCAATGAGGCGCAGGTGTGCGTAATGATAGGCAGTCTGGCACAGGAGAGGGAGAGCTTGTGGACGTGTTTATGTGAGGTTTGTTGCCAACTTTACGGTTTTATATATTTTTTAAATCATTCTGGACATTGTTCTACTTAACCTCCACCAGCTGAAGCTAAGTAGTAACATTAACATTATGCCTTCTAATTTCAGTAGCTGTACTCATAATATACAGGAGAACGATCACCTTATGGTGAGAATAGCTGTGCTGCAAGCCCAGCTTCAGACGCAATCGTTAGGCAAGGGTAATTTAAGTGTAGGAAAGGATGAAACCGTGTCTGTGCCACCATGTCACGTCGTGTGTGTAGGTGGCAGGGAAGTCAGGCGCAGGAGAAACAAACTTGGTGTAACTGGAGTAGTTTAATAAAGTTAAAAACAAACTCCAAAACCAAAGTACATAATAAAATAAACATGGGTACAATAATCCATCGCGCACCAATCCAACAACACGAGCACATAACAACAAACAATCTCTGACAAGGAAATGAGGGGAAACAGAGGGTTAAATACACAACATGTAATGAATGGGATTGGAACCAGGTGTGTAGGAAGACAAGACAAAACCAATAGAAAATGAAACATGGATCAATGATGGCTAGAAGACCGGCGACGCCGAGCACCGCCCGAACACCCCCCCCCCCCCCCCCCCCCGACGCGTGGCTCCAGCAGCACGTCAACACCGGCCCCGGGGACGACCCGGAGGACGTGGTGCATTGTGATCCGGATGGAGACGGTGGAACTCTCGCAGCAGGGAAGGATCTAACACGTCCTCCACCGGAACCCAGCATCTCTTCTCCGGACCGTACCCCTCCCAGTCCACGAGGTACTGAAGGCCTCTCGCCCGACATCTCGAATCCAGGATGGATCGAACGGAGTACGCCGGGGCCCCCTCGATGTCCAGAGGGGGCGGAGGAACCTCCCGCACCTCAGCCTCCTGGAGCGGGCCAGCCACCACCGGCCCGAGGAGAGACACATGGAACAAGGGGTTAATGCGGTAATCGGGGGGAAGCTGTAATCTATAACATACCTCGTTCACTCTCCTCAGGACTTTAAACGGCCCCACACACCGCGGACCCAGCTTCCGGCAGGGCAGGCGGAGGGGCAGGATTCGGGTCGAGAGCCAGACCCTGTCCCCCGGTGCGAACACCAGGGCCTCACTGCGGTGACGTCTGCGCCAACTTTCTGGCGCAGTACGGTGCACTGAAGGTGGACGTGGGCGGCATCCCATGTTTCCTCCGCGCGCCGGAACCAGTCGTCCACCGCAGGAGCCTCGGTCTGACTCTGATGCCAAGGGGCCAGAACCGGCTGATACCCCAACACACACTGAAAGGGAGAGAGGTTAGTGGAGGAGTGGCGGAGCGAGTTCTGGGCCCTTTCTGCCCAGGGCACGAACGCCGCCCACTCCCCCGGCCGGTCCTGGCAATAAGACCTCAGAAACCTACCCACATCCTGGTTAACTCTCTCCACGTACCCGTTACTCTCGGGGTGAAAACCTGAGGTAAGGCTGACCGAGACCCCCAGACATTCCATGAACGCCTTCCAGACCCTTGACGTGTACTGGGGACCCCGATCAGACACTATATCCTCAGGCACCCCGTAGTGCCAGAAGACGTATGTAAACAGAGCCTCTGCAGTTTGTAGGGCCGTAGGGAGACCGGGCAAAGGGAGGAGACGACAGGACTTAGAAAAACGATCCACAAAGACCAGGATCGTGGTGTTACCCTGCCAAGGTGGAAGATCGGTTAGGAAATCCACCGACAGGTGCGACCACGGCCGTTGTGGAATGGGTAAGGGTTGTAACTTACCTCTGGGCAGATGTCTAGGAGCCTTGCACTGGGCGCACACTGAGCAGGAGGAAACATAAACCCTCACGTCCTTAGCTAAAGTGGGCCACCAGTACTTCCCACTAAGACAGCGCACCGTCCGACCGATCCCAGGATGTCCAGAGGAGGGTGACGTGTGGGCCCAATAGATCAACCGGTCACGGACAGCAGACGGAACGTACAGCAGACGGAACGTACACACGCCCAGCTGGACACTGAGGGGGAACGGGCTCTGAACGTGACGCCCGCTCAATGTCCGTGTCCAGCTCCCACACTACCGGCGCCACCAAACAAGAGGCTGGGAGTATGGGAGTGGGATCCATGGACCACTCCTCTGTGTCATACAGCCGGGACAGTGCGTCTGCCTTAATGTTCTGGGAGCCTGGTCTAAAAGAGAGGGTAAACACAAAACGGGTGAAAAACATGGCCCACCTTGCCGGGTGAGGGTTCAGTCTCCTCGCCTCCCGGATGTACTCCAGATTGCGGTGGTCAGTCCAGATGAGAAAGGGGTGTTTAGCCCCCTTAAGCCAATGTTTCCACGCCTTCAAAGCCCTGATGACAGCCAACAGCTCCAGGTCCCCCACAATATAGTTTTGCTCCGCCGAGCTGAGCTTCTTAGAGAAGGCACAGGGGCGGAGCTTCGGTGGCATACCCGAGCGCTGAGAGAGCACAGCTCCTATCCCAGCCTCGGACGCGTCCACCTCCACTATGAACGCCAAAGAGGGATCTGGATGGGCCAACACAGGAGCCGAGGTAAACAGAGCCTTCAGGTGCCTAAAAGCCCCGTCCGCCCCAGCCGACCACTGCAAGCGTACCGGGCCCCCCTTCAGCAGTGAGGTAATGGGAGCAGCTACCTGAACAAAACCCCGGATAAACCGCCGGTAGTAGTTGGCAAACCCTAAGAATCGCTGCACCTCCTTCACCATGGTGGGAGTCGGCCAATTACCCACAGCTGCAATGCGGTCACTCTCCATCTCCACTCCTGACGTGGAAAGGCAATACCCTAAGAAGGAGACGGACTTTGAAAGAACAGGCATTTCTCAGCCTTGACGTACAGGTCATGCTCCAACAGGCGACCAAGCACTCTGCGCACCAGGGACACATGCTCGGCGCGTGTAGCGGAGTATATCAGAATGTCATTGATATACACCACTACACCCTGCCCACGCAGGTCCCTGAAAATCTCGTCTACAAAGGATTGGAAGACTGATGGAGCATTCTTCAACCCGTAGTCAATGCACGGATGCAGACCTCCATCCTTCTTCTTCACAAAAAAGAAACTCGAGGAGACGGGTGAAGTAGAGGACCGAATGTACCCCCGAACAAGGAGGGGCATCGACTTCGGCAGAAGTCGTGACACACCAATAAGTACAGATAGTAGTATAAATCCCCTTGCACAGTCCCCGCAGCCGGACAATTTTCTCATGGCTTCTGGAAGAAAATGCTGTAGGAATGCTCAACCGGTGTCTCTCATTCAGCCGACAGAAACTTTCAACCAGTTTTCCCCATTAAGCAACAAGTCAGAGTCCAAGCCTTCTCTGGTCTCTCCTCCACCCGTTACGGGGTCTGAGACGCCGAAGCCTCTCACCATTAGGTCTCACAAATTGAAAACCCTAGTCATTGGTGACTCCATTACCCGTAGTATTAGACTTAAAAATAATCATCCAGCGATCATACACTGTTTACCAGGGGGCAGGGCTACCGACGTTAAGACTAATCTGAAGATGGTGCTGGCTAAGGCTAAAATTGGCGAGTATAGGGATATTGTTATCCACGTCGGAACCAACGATGTTAGGATGAAACAGTCAGAGGTCACCAAGCTCAACATAGCTTCAGTGTGTAAATCAGCTAGAAAGATGTGTCGGCATCGAGTAATTGTCTCTGGCCCATAGTCTCACAATTCAATCGCTGGTTGAAAACTGTTTTCTGCCCCACCCAAAAGATGTGCTACCTTGTCCCGGACCTGCTGTTTTCGTCTCTCTCTCACTCTACGGCACCTGCAGTCAATAGCTCTGAATGATCGGCTATGAAAAGCCAACTGACATTTACTCAAGTGCTGACCTGTTGCAACCTCTACAACCATCGTGATTATTATTATTTGACCCTGCTGGTCATCTACGAACATCTTGGCCATTATAATCTACACCCGGCACAGCCAGAAGAGGACTGGCCACCCCCTCAGAGCCTGGTTCCTCTCTAGGTTTCTTCCTAGATTCTGGCCTTTCTAGGGAGTTTTTCATAGTCACCGTGCTTCTACATCTGCATTACTTGCTGTTTGGTGTTTGTTTTAGGCTGGGTTTCTGTATAGCACTTTGTAACACTGCTCAAAAAAATAAAGGGAACACTTAAACAACACAATGTAACTCCAAGTCAATCACACTTCTGTGAAATCAAACTGTCCACTTAGGAAGCAACACTGATTGACAATAAATGTCACATGCTGTTGTGCAAATGGAATAGACAACAGGTGGAAATTATAGGCAATTAGCAAGACACGCCCAATAAAGGAGTGGTTCTGCAGGTGGTGACCCTGCAAAATGACCTCCAGCAGGCCACAAATGTGCATGTGTCTGCTCAAACAGTCAGAAACAGACTCCATGAGGGTGGTATGAGGGCCCAACGTCCACAGGTGGGGGTTGTGCTTACAGCCCAAAACCGTGCAGGACATTTGGCATTTGCCAGAGAACACCAAGATTGACAAATTCGCCACTGGCAACCTGTGCTCTTCACAGATGAAAGCAGGTTCACACTGAGCACGTGACAGACGTGACAGAGTCTGGAGACGCCGTGGAGAACGTTCTGCTGCCTGCAACATCCTCCAGCATGACCGGTTTGGCGGTGGGTCTTCTCATGGTGTGGGGTGGCATTTCTTTGGGAGGCCGCACAGCCCTCCATGTGCTCGCCAGAGGTAGCCTGACTGCCATTAGGTACCGAGATGAGATCCTCAGACCCCTTGTGAGACCATATGCTGGTGCGGTTGGCCCTGGGTCCCTCCTAATGCAAGACAATGCTAGACCTCATGTGGCTGGAGTGTGTCAGCAGTTCCTGCAAGAGGAAGGCATTGATGCTATGGACTGGCCCGCCCGTTCCCCAGACCTGAATCCAATTGAGCACATCTGGGACATCATGTCTCGCTCCATCCACCAACGCCACGTTGTACCACAGACTGTCCAGGAGTTGGCGGATGCTTTAGTCCAGGTCTGGGAGGAGATCCCTCAGGAGACCATCCGCCACCTCATCAGGAGCATGCCCAGGCATTGTAGGGAGGTTATACAGGCACGTGGAGGCCACACACACTACTGAGCCTCATTTTGACTTGTTTTAAGGACATTACATCAAAGTTGGATCAGCCTGTAGTGTGGTTTTCCACTTTAATTTTGAGTGTGACTCCAAATCCAGACCTCCAT
This sequence comes from Salmo trutta, assembly GCF_901001165.1. Taxonomy (NCBI): domain Eukaryota; kingdom Metazoa; phylum Chordata; class Actinopteri; order Salmoniformes; family Salmonidae; genus Salmo; species Salmo trutta. The sequence continues at coordinate 54,617,553 of NC_042975.1, forward strand.
GGGTTGATAAATTGGATTTCCATTGATTATTTTTGTGTGATTTTGTTGTCAGCACATTCAACTATGTAAAGAAAAAAGTATTTAATAAGATCATTTCAGTCATTCAGATCTAGGATGTGTTATTTTAGTGTTCCCGTTATTTTTTTGAGCAGTGTACATTTGATTGATGAAATAACACATGGAATCATGTAATAACCAAAAAAGTGTAAAACAAATCAAAATATGTTTCAGATTCTTCAAAGTAGACACTTTTTGCCATGATGACAGCTTTGAACACTCTTGGCATCCTCTCAACCAGCTTCATGAGGAATGCCTTTCCAACTATCTTGAAGGAGTTCCCACATAAGCTGAGCAATTATTGGCTGTTTTTCATTCAGTCTACAGTCCAACTCATCCCAAACCATCTGAATTGGGTTGAGGTCGGGTGATTGTGGAGGCCAGGTCATTTGATGCAGCACTCTATCACTCTCCTTCAAATAGCCTTTACACAGCCTGGAGGTGTGTTTTGGGTCATTGTTCTGTTGAAAAACAAATGATAGTCCCACTAAGTGCAAATCAGATGGGATGGCAGAGGAAAGCCCATAAAACTGTCAAGAGACTCCAGCCACCCAAGTCATAGACTGTTCTCTCTGCTACCGCACGGCAAGTAGTACTGGAGCGCCAAGTCTAGGTCCAAAAGGCTCCTCAACAGCTTCTACCCCCAAGCCATTAAACTGCTGAACAACTCATAAAAATCACCACCGGACAATTTACCTCATTATTCTTATTGTGTTACTTTGTATTATTACTTTTCATTTTAGCCTACTTGGTGAATATTTTATTCTTCTTGAACTGCACTGTTGGTTAAGGGTTTGTAAGTAAGCATTTCAGGGTAAACTCTACACTTGCTGTATTCGGCGCATGTGGAAAATAAAGTTTGATTTGATGGCGTACAGTGAGGGGAAAAAAGTATTTGATCCCTGCTGATTTTGTACGTTTGCCCACTGACAAAGAAATTATCAGTCTATAATTTTAATGGTAGGTTTATTTGAACAGTGAGAGACAGAATAACAACAAAAAAATCCAGAAAAACCCATGTCAAAAATGTTATAAATTGCATTTTAATGAGGGAAATGAGTATTTGACCCCCTCTCAATCAGAAAGATTTCTGGCTCCCAGGTGTCTTTTATACAGGTAACGATACTTACATATCTTGCATTACTCATCTCGTATGTATATAATGTATTCTATACTATCTATTGCATCTTAGCCTATGTGTAACACTTTGGGCTTTGTGGGTGTGGAGTCAGGCACAGGAAGCAGGAAAATGTTTGGTACAATATGTAATTTAATAAGTACTGAAAACCGAGGAAATATCTCCAAACACAACAGGGCGAAACAATAACCCCGAAGTCCACAATACATGTACTGCTACTCCTACTGCTCTCTCCTCGTCTGCCCACGTATTCTCGCATACCCCTAGAGCATCGAGCCAGCGGGGTGGTGGCACTGGAATCCTCATCTCTCCCAAGTGGACATTCTCTCTTTCTCCCCTGACCCATCTGTCTATCTCCTCATTTGAATTCCATGCTGTCACAGTTACCAGCCCTTTCAAGCTTAACATCCTTATCATTTATCGCCCTCCAGGTTCCCTTGGAGAGTTCATCAATGAGCTTGACGCCTTGATAAGTTCCTTTCCTGAGGATGGCTCACCTCTCACAGTTCTGGGTGACTTTAACCTCCCCACGTCTACCTTTGACTCATTCCTCTCTGCCTCCTTCTTTCCACTCCTCTCCTCTTTTGACCTCACCCTCTCACCTTCCCCCCCTACTCACAAGGCAGGCAATACGCTTGACCTCATCTTTACTAGATGCTGTTCTTCCACTAATCTCATTGCAACTCCCCTCCAAATCTCCGACCACTACCTTGTATCCTTTTCCCTCTCGCTCTCATCCAACACTTCTCACTCTGCCCCTACTCGGATGGTATTGCGCCGTCCCAACCTTCGCTCTCTCTCTCCCGCTACTCTCTCCTCTTCCATCCTATCATCTCTTCCCTCTGCTCAAACCTTCTCCAACCTATCTCCTGATTCTGCCTCCTCAACCCTCCTCTCCTCCCTTTCTGCATCATTTGATTTTCTCTGTCCCCTATCCTCCAGGCCGGCTCGGTCCTCCCCTCCTGCTCCGTGGCTCGACGACTCACTGCGAGCTCACAGAACAGGGCTCCGGGCAGCCGAGTGGAAATGGAGGAAAACTCGCCTCCCTGCGGACCTGGCATCCTTTCACTCCATCCTCTCTACATTCTCCTCTTCTGTCTCTGCTGCTAAAGCCACTTTCTACCACTCTAAATTCCAAGCATCTGCCTCTAACCCTAGGAAGCTCTTTGCTACCTTCTCCTCCCTCCTGAATCCTCCTCCCCCTCCCCCCCCCTCCTCCTTCTCTGCGGATGACTTCGTCAACCATTTTGAAAAGAAGGTTGACGATATCCGATCCTCGTTTGCTAAGTCAAACGACACAGCTGGTCCTGCTCACACTGCCCTACCCTGTGCTTTGACCTCTTTCTCCCCTCTCTCTCCAGATGAAATCTCGCGTCTTGTGACGGCCGGCCGCCCAACAACCTGCCCACTTGACCCTATCCCCTCCTCTCTTCTCCAGACCATTTCCGGAGACCTTCTCCCCTACCTCACCTCGCTCATCAACTCATCCTTGACCGCTGGCTACGTCCCTTCCGTCTTCAAGAGAGCGAGAGTTGCACCCCTTCTGAAAAAACCTACACTCGATTCCTCCCATGTCAACAACTACAGACCAGTATCCCTTCTTTCTTTTCTCTCCAAAACTCTTGAACGTGCCGTCCTTGGCCAGCTCTCCTGCTATCTCTCTCAGAATTACCTTCTTGATCCTAATCAGTCAGGTTTCAAGACTGGGCATTCAACTGAGACTGCTCTTCTCTGTGTCACGGAGGCTCTCCGCACTGCTAAAGCTAACTCTCTCTCCTCTGCTCTCATCCTTCTAGACCTATCTGCTGCCTTTGATACTGTGAACCATCAGATCCTCCTCTCCACCCTCTCCGAGTTGGGCATCTCCGCTTGGATTGCATCCTACCTGACAGGTCGCTCCTACCAGGTGGCGTGGCAAGAATCTGTCTCCGCACCACGCGCTCTCACCACTGGTGTCCCCCAGGGCTCTGTTCTAGGCCCTCTCCTATTCTCGCTACACACCAAGTCACTTGGCTCTGTCATATCCTCACATGGTCTCTCCTATCATTGCTATGCAGACGACACACAATTAATCTTCTCCTTTCCCCCTTCTGATAACCAGGCGGCGAATCGCATCTCTGCATGTCTGGCAGACATATCAGTGTGGATGACGGATCACCACCTCAAGCTGAACCTCGGCAAGACGTAGCTGCTCTTCCTCCCGGGGAAGGACTGCCCGTTCCATGATCTCGCCATCACGGTTGACAACTCCCTTGTGTCCTCCTCCCAGAGTGCTAAGAACCTTGGCGTGATCCTGGACAACACCCTGTCGTTCTCCACTAACATCAAGGCGGTGACCCGATCCTGTAGGTTCATGCACTACAACATTCGCAGAGTATGACCCTGCCTCACACAGGAAGCGACGCAGGTCCTAATCCAGGCACTTGTCATCTCCCGTCTGGATTACTGTAACTCGCTGTTGGCTGGGCTCCCTGCCTGTGCCATTAAACCCCTACAACTCATCCAGAACGCCGCAGCCCGTCTGGTGTTCAACCTTCCCAAGTTCTCTCACGTCACCCCGCTCCTCCGCTTTCTCCACTGGCTTCCAGTTGAAGCTCGCATCCGCTACAAGACCATGGTGCTTGCCTACGGAGCTGTGAGGGGAACGGCACCTCCATACCTTCAGGCTCTGATCAGGCCCTACACCCAAACAAGGGCACTGCATTCATCCACCTCTGGCCTGCTGGCCCCCCTACCTCTGAGGAAGCACGGTTCCCGCTCAGCCCAGTCCAAACTGTTCGCTGCTCTGGCACCCCAATGGTGGAACAAGCTCCCTCACGACGCCAGGACAGCGGAGTCAATCACCACCTTCCGGAGACACCTGCAACCCCACCTCTTTAAGGAATACCTGGGATAGGATAAAGTAATCCTTCTAACCCCCCCTCCCTTAAAAGATTTAGATGCACTATTGTAAAGTGGTTGTTCCACTGGATATCATAAGGTGAATGCACCAATTTGTAAGTCGCTCTGGATAAGAGCGTCTGCTAAATGACTTAAATGTAAATGTAAATGTAATGTACCACAAAACATACAAAGTGACAACACGTAACAAGCCCGCACACAGAACAGGTGGAGAGGCGGGCTTAAATAATAAAACTAATTACTAATGGGAAACAGGTGTAACTCATAAAGACATAACTAACAGAAAAACGAAAAAGGGATCGTTGGCAGCTAGTAGGCCGGTGACGACGCCCGCCGAGCGCCACCCGAACATGGAGAGGAACCGCCCTCGGCAGTAGTCGTGACACTATGCCACTCTGTCATTGCTCATCCATATATTTATTAATTATTTTTCCATTCCATTCCTTATTCCATTAGGTATTTGTTGTGGAATTGTTAGATATTACTTGTCATATATTGCTGCACTGTCTGAACTAGAAGCACAAGCATTTTGCTACACTCGCAATAACATCTGTTAACCATGTGTATGTGACCAATACAATTAGATTTTATTTATTACATTAGAATTTAATTTAAAACCAGTTGTGAATTATGTTGAAAATGTATTGAAACCATCTTCAGCATTAAGGAAAAAAATGGTGGATGGAACACTATCCCCGTTTTTTGTTATTAGAAGAATTAAGTAAAGAAACAGCTTCTTCCGTAACTGCTCACATACCTGTCATGATGTCGTCCTGTGCCGGGAAGGGGGCCTGGCATCCTCTGGATTTATGGTGCTTTCAAGACAACTGGGAACTCTGAAAAAATAAGGTTGAATCATGATGACGTCAGTGATCTTTAGGTCAGAGCTCTTGAAAGAGGCCAGAGTTCCCGACTTGCAAATCCGAGTTGGATGACCGTTCAAAAAGTATTTTCCCAGTCAGAGCTCGTTTTTTCCCCCCGAGTTCAATGTTGTCTTGAACTCACTGAAGTCAGATTTCCTCACTGAACAGTTTCCAGTTGTTTTGAGCCAGCAGAAGCCATGCTGGATTGACAGCATGGCCAATGTTGAATGTTTATCCTTTAAAGCTTGGAACAGAGACCCTTAAACCCAGACTTGGAACCACATACCCACTCCACTAAATAACAGGCTAGTGATTGCTTTGCAATGCTTGCAGTTGGTCACTAATTCCTTCCATACCACTCATTGTTGAATTTGCGATTTCCAACTTGTGTAATGGTTATGTCCAATGGCCGATTAGCACCGATATGTTTTGTCTATAATTTCTCTTCATTATTTCTCTTCATATGACAAGAATTAAAAAGCATTTGCCAGTAGATTGTCGACTTGATTCATGATGATGACTGCTAGCTTGCTAGCTAAGATTTTTAAAGTATGAGGTTGACATGATCAGCCCAATCAAAGCTACTGTAGATATAATGTAATTTGAAGTAATTTTATCTGTGGCCAATAACCTTGAGCCTACTTGGATGGGTACTTAGATTTTGCGGTGATGTAGTGTCCCCATGAGACAGAACACTGAGCCAATCATGGCGCAACTAGAGAACATTACCAACCTCTTCGCTCTGTATTTTCCGCTGGCTGCCCCTCCACAAAAAGCACTGAACTAGGTTGAAACACCTACATTTTGGAGCTGCCTTACTCAAGAAAGCAAAAAAGAGACCAAGTTTATATGTGGCTTTGTTAACTCAATAATTTTATTTTTTTTATTTTTTTTTAAAAATGTAAACTGATATGTGACAGGTATGTGACGACCCTCCCACTCTGTCTGCTGTATTTTCTCTCTTTGCTCTTGTTCCTCATTAGGATGCCAGTGGGCGGAGTTGGAAGGGTCGTCAGCTAGATGGGAAACACCTGGGCTCAGGTGTGTCCCAGGATAAAGACAACTCTTCCAGTCATTGGGGAGACTCTCTCCACGCAGACACTTTGTTGATTTTGGTTGTGTAGTTTTGTGGCTTTTTGGTTATTTGCTTTGGCACCTTTCAACACCCTGCATTATTACATTCAGGTATGCAAAACACTCACTTACACTACTGATTACACACACCATTGTTAATTACTTAGTTACTTTATTTAATAAATATATATATTGATACTCCTTGTCTCCACGTTGTCTCCCTTTTGTTGCGAACTCTGAGCCGGTTCGTAACAGGTATTAATGTCAGAATAACATGCAAAACAGTTAGCTAAAAAGGTGGGCCTCAAAACATGTAGAGCTCTGCCCCACCTGCCCTGAATGACAGGTCACAGCTGTCACAGTGAAACAAACAAAGTGGGCACTTACCTGCTTCACTGACCGGTGCACCGGAAAAGGGATACATTGTGAGTTTGTGAATACAGCCAAAATGGAGCTGAAAGTCATTCTATGGGACTTTTATGGTTTAGTGAGAAACATGAATGGCGAAAAATATGGGATTAGCAGCTAAACTGCCGCTGGATTCAGAGCTGGTTTGAACCGACATATCAATGACCCCCTCTCAGTCTGGCATGGAATATACAGTACACCGAATTCACAACGCGCAACAATGCGTCTGTCGGCGTAATTAAAAAGTTGAGGATGGCATGGAATATACAGGACACCGAATTCACAACGCGCAACAATGCGTCTGTCGGCGTAATTAAAAAGTTGAGGAAGAGGGGTGCGACAAAGCTGCCCACCAGTGAATGGATACGTATGGTATGTAACTGTTAGTTAGCTAGTTAAATCATTCTAAATGTACCCTGACAATATAACCGGTCGTTTTGTAGTCCTAACTATTAGCTAACGTTGTTTTTTTCTTTCAAGGTACACACAAGTCAAGAGCCGATGGGAGTGAACACCCTCGCAACAATGCTGCCAAAATCCTGAAAAATAGCTGTCTTGTCACAGATGTACACAAACAACTACCTCCGTCATCCATTTACAGTAGCGTGGAGTCAATAAACATGGAACACAAACATTGTGCACAATAAATGGCAACATTCAGATCAACGTTAATAAATAATTGTCATGTGTTAGTCATTCTACAAGGGGCGTTAATGCTCGGTTTTTGCATACATTTTATGTAAGCTCGCTATCTAGCCTGTGGTCATGTTGCATAGCAACCAGTTTAGCATTGAGACTTTCGTCCGGACAACTTTTTCTGGCAGTATGTAGTTATTGTGAATGTATTTATTAAAGCAACATTTTCAATATAAATGTGTAGTTTTTTGCCTTACTGTGTTGGCAACCGGTTTATAAAAGCAATCAGGCACTTTGGGGATTAGTTGTATATGGCCTATGTACCACGGCTAACGCTTCGAACACACCGACTGTGTGATTTCATCACTGCAACATAACATTTAGCGCAGCTAGGCAACTATATTGATGCAGGTATCTTTTGCAGATGGTCGCATGCGGTTGGACACATGGAGGAGAGAATCATTTTCGCAGTATCCTCAAAACCGTGTCTTTTTGACACAACTGCTGACAGCTACAGGGACATAAACACAAAAAATGCTGCTTGGAGACAAGTGTTCACGATAGTAGGATTGCCAGGTCAGTTTAGTAGTGAGCATGTGCTAGATGTGGCTAGTTAGCTAGCTAGCTAACCTAGCTTGCTAACCTAGCCAATGAGGTGTGTGTGTGTGTGTGTGTGTGTGAAAGAAAGTCAAATAAATTATGGTAGTTACTACCCCTGATAACTTTACCAAATAATCATGTTTGAAAGAGTGTGAGTGTGTATGTCATAAATAGTAATAGAAATGGTAGATACTACTGTACCCCTGATAATTTGGTCAGATAATCGTGTGTGCATGTCTGTGTACAGTAGGTGACATGTCCATGATAGCTATCAAATAACTATAGGTATGCTAGGTATTGGTTCTGCTTATCATGTTCATGTCTATGTAGAAGAAGACTGTAGGAGGAAGTGGAGAGGAGTCAGAGACAGGTATCAGAGAGAGAGAAGGGCAGAGAAAGAGAAGAGGTCTGGGTCAGCAGCTTCAGGCCAGCAGCCTTGGAGCTTCTGCCACATTCTTTTCTGGATCCATTTATTGTGCCTAGGGCAACAAGTGGCAATTTTACAGCCAGACCCTCTACTACGTCATCCACAAGTGTTGTCCCCACCGGTGCATCAAGACCCTCAATGTCACCTACAAGTGAGACCACCGCCACCACCGATGCAGCAAGACCCTCTACAACGTCTACATCATCCACGAGTATGACCACCACCGGTGCAGCCATGGAAGACAATGAAATGGAGGAAGCACCTCTGGATCTAGGACCACCTGAGATTATTATGAACCTCACAGAAGTGACCACTGAGGACCTCGTTGAACAGGATGTGGCCGTGGAGACAAACAGAGAGAGAAACGAAGAGGAACAACGTCACACCAGGCGTCATCGGAGGTACCAGCCCCCAGATCCACTTTCAACAGAGGCTCCTCCAAGCCGTCGAGAGGGATGCAGCCCAACCTGATGCTCACAGGAATGAAGATGAAGAGACCCTCTTTGCCATGAGCCTGGTGCCAAAACTGAAGAGGCTGCCTCAGCAAAGAAAAGCAGCAGTCAAGGTTAAAATGTATCAGCTGCTTTCGAAGCTGAGTTCAAGGGTACGTTTTTTTCTTCTCCACATCACAGGTAGTATCATAAGTGTTGCAACAGTGAAGTAAAGTAGGTAATTTTTACAGTATAGTCATGTAGGCTAATTGGTATTTCAGATCAAAGTATTAATATGAGGCAAATGTATAGCTGTTGTTTCTGGGTTAGAAAATATCCTAAAACAACAGTTTGCTGTCTAAATATTTGCCTGTCACATTCATCTTTTGATCTGAAATACAAATTCCAAACAGCAAGTATTACCAACTTTACCACACTGTTCCTATATTAATGCCTCTAACTACACAAGCAGTATTTAGTTAACATAAATCTCACCTTTTATGGTGTCATATCATGTTAAGCTTGTATATGTTGTTTTTCTCTTCCCTTTCAGAAATGGAATCAATTTAGCCGATCGGCTCACAGGAAGGACAGAGGAGAGGAGTTGTCTAGTTGTTGTTTTGACCTCCTTCATTGTACCTTTCTTTTCACACACATCAGTTCCATTTAAATTCAGTCAATTCATAAAGTCATTTGTTTATAAAGTCTTAGGATAGCATTCATTATTAGTGTTACATAGATTTCTGAATTGACAGAATTGAAACTCATACACCGGAGAATTCAGATGCTCTTGTTGGTCTCTTACAAGACTAAAGGTCAATATATTTCTTTCATTTAAAACCACTTGAAAACCAGGGTGTTGAAACTGTTTGTGAAGTTATGTTCCATCGACTGGTCCATGACGTCCAGGGGCCATTTGTTTGTTTAGCTGTGTTATGGCTACACATTATTATTTTTTTTCAGACACAGACACACACACACACCTCTTCTCCACTCCTCTCTGTCCCTCAGATCTCCAGTGCCCTGCCCTCTCTCTCTTTATGGCCATGTCTGCAGTTCCGCTACTACGTCTAGGCTTTATGAGTAGTCCCTGTATCAGTCTGCAGTTGTGCCAAAATAACATGCTCTTGTTGTTCTCTTACAGATTACAGGCTACACATTCATTTAAAAAAAAAAATTTTTTTACACACACACACCTCTTTCAATTGTTTTATTTTTGTAAACATTTTTACAACACACATACCTGTCATGTTCTTTCCTGTACTTGAATACTTATTAAATTATTTTTTCATAGTCAGTTGTTTCAGTTGTTTATTAATATCTTGTTTAGACTTAATCTGCTTATTTCTTCCCTACACCTTCGCAGATCTAAGACAAGATGAAAGTTAAAACACATTCTCTTCCTAATTCGTTTTTTTCCCACCTGTATTTTGTCAGGCCAGTGAACATGGTGTTAAACTGTACTATTTGTATGGACCCTAGGTTACACTTTCCCTTTGTTATCATACTAACTGTATGTCGTATAACCTTAATTAGTGCTCCTGCTCACCTGATGTACCATGCCAGGTGTGTATAATACTGACGTTAATGAGAGAGGGAAGGGGTTAAGGTGTGGTCTTTACTCCCAAATTTCACTTAAATATAACTTCCAAATGAAGAGACAATGATACATAAAGTAATCTGGGGAAAAAATGCAACTTTATGGACAACGGTGGATGGTTCTTAAAATAACCTTTGTGTTAGGGGGCTCTTAAAAGAGCTGTTTCACTCCCCGGCATATTGCCATGGAACTTCACCTGCTGGCGATGAGAAGTAGGTGGTCAACTTCTCCCTCACCTGGAGTGCCTGTCTGGGGGAGTTGTTGCCCTGGTGACATCAGGTAGGTGACCATTTGGCGTGCCCATCTCCATCCGGAGCGGCTCCTGGAATGACCGCCGCAGGTAGTTATAGAGAACACGTGGCCTTCACGCAGGCATCGACATTTCAGGGGCTGAGACCAAGCACTCTCCAATACATTCTCCACCGGGCTGCCAGAATCCCAAAGCTACCTCATTACTGTTTATTATGCTCTACTAATTATATTGTAATACTCATCAACCATCATTAACAATGCCTTCAAACAGTACAATTCAGTCTATGACTATATCAATAAACTGTAGCCCAGGCCAACTACTCTTAGAAAGAATGGTACTATCTACTTAAAAGGGTTCTCCAGCTGTCCCCATAGGAGATCCCTTTTTGGTTCCAGGTAGTACCCCTTTTGGTTCCAAGTAGAACCCTATTGGGGTCCATGTATAACATTTTCCCCAAAGGGTTATACCTGGAACCAAAAATGGTTAGCCTATGGGGAAAGCAGAAGGACACTTTTGGAACCTTTTTCTCTAAGTGTATGTGAGTCCAATAAGAATGTAATGAATGACTATAACTGTCTTCAACGACAATGGGTTCTGGACAAGACTAGCCTACCTTCATCAGGGCAGAAGGCACCTCAACTTTATTTTCATTTGGTAACATTGCATAATTAAAAAATGATTATAAACCAACTTTGGGAAAAGTTATAGTCCTAATGAACATTCTGTAAAAGTACATCTGATATCAAATAGGGACTATTAACTAGAGAGCCCTTTAGCTAGCTAGGTTGCACATAAAAACAATGTATCAATCAATTATGGTATCAAAGGCTTTTAAAATGTACTAGAATGTAGCTTACCGGAGACAAATCGCCAGGCGTTCAACTGGGCTGATGGACTCCCGGTAGTTGGTATCCATCCGGGCGACCCTGGCTCCAACCATCTGGAGCAGGTGATATAACTGGCTTCGGTCCAGACGAAAGTAACTTCGGAATTCCTCTCCAAACAGTCGAAGCTCTTGAATGAGACAGTGGAACTCCCCTGCCTGCTTTCGGGACTTTAACCATCTCTGAAACCACACAGACCTGCGCTTTCGGCGGGGCTGGTCCCGGCCCAACAGCGCGATCAAGACCACCTTCTTCAATGTTGGTCTCAATGTTGAAAGAGCCTACGCTGCTATCTTCACTATTTATTATTGCATTTCGCTCCAAAACTGCATTTGAGGGAAATTATATTATAGGCTCTCACAATTAATTTGTGGATGTCATCGAATAAATAATATACTTGGCAAATAAATGAATAAAACATTTAAAGAAATTCTCCAGTCAAACTGTTTTTATTATGTAATCCCCCATTTTACTGGATATGTGTGTAACAAAAATTCAACATTCACATTTTGCTACTTTCTATCAAGTCTACGCATACAATTTGATGCATATGTTCGATTTATCGAACGTATGCACCACACAGAACGAACTGCAACTGCCTCTGCAATGCAATGCTGCAAGGCGAACGCAGCGTTCCATTGGCAATGAATGTACTTCTGGTGTATCGCAACGTAATAACACAGTCGGTGTGTTCGAAGCATAAGGGCTGTATGCAGGCACTCCGCGTTGCGTCGTGCTTACAACCCTAAGCCTTGGTATATAAACCATATACCACACCCCCTTGGGCCTCATTGTTTAAATAGACGCTCAGCGCTATATTAAATCACAAAGGTCTACACTGGAGCCAGTTCCAGATTTTCAACCGTAAACAATCATTACATTTTGTTCAACGTTATCATAATTGGTCATGGGAACATATCCATCTATCTAACTGTTGTTGTATATAATGACCCTTCTCGCTTGGTTAGCTGCCGAGACTCAATAGCGCCTCACGTGCCAGTACCACACGGCAGGTCTGGCATTGTAAATGGCCATTGTTTTTGTTCTGAAGGGACTTTGGAGGACGTTTCATTTGATTGAATGCTCTAGTAGTTCATCGATGTGAAGACATTTCAGTGGCTGTGTTTGCACGAAATGATCTGTAGAAAACGTTATGCTTACACTTTGACATTTCAAACTTGAATGTGCCAGGTGAAATTGGCTGTGCCTTTGTTGCGCTAATGTTCTGCAGGCTGGATGCTAATGTTAATTTCTATAATGTTTAATTTGTTAGCGATTCATGCTGGGCGATCTAATTGCTGCAACTGTTTACATCGAGGTACACTAAATGACCAAAAGTATATGGACACCTGCTCTTTGAACATATTGTAGCGACGAGCACAACAGCTGTGTGTTATGTGTTAGGCTATTAGTTGGTTGTGTTGTACTTACCAGTACCCAGTGTTCCCGGGGTCCGGCATGCCAATCAACCTGCTATCTGCCAATCACGGGAATGCCTGGAATATTCTGATGCCGGGCATCCTGGTGGTTGGCGGAATGGCGTGGAGGGGGGTTGCGCAGGGGGATGGAGCATTGGAGGTTAAGACCAAGTTTAGCCATTGTTCTCTCACTTATGTCTGGCCTTCACAAGAGAAGGTCACGGTTGTTTTATAGGGCATCCTTAATTTATTTGGCGTGGGCTACAGCCAAACAGTAGCCTGTGTGAAGTTGGGTTAATAAACCGTAAATTCGTTAACTCAATCCTCTGTCCGGACAATTGTTCCTTTATGATCTAGCCAGGTCATTACAAGACCATTCCAAAATCATGGGCATTAATATGGAGTTGGTCTCCCCTTTGCTGCTATAACAGCCTCCACTCTTCTGGGAAGACTTTCCACTAGATGTTGGAACATTGCTGCGGGGACTTGCTTCAATTCAGCCACGAGCATTAGTAAGGTTGGGAACTGATGTTGGCTGATTAGGCCTGGCTCTCAGTGGCGTTCCAATTCATCCCAAAGGTGTTAGATGGAGTTAAGGTCAGGGCTCTGAGCAGGCCAGTCTAGTTCTTCCACACCGATCTCGACAAACCATTTCTGTACGGACCTCGCTTTGTGCACAGAGACAATGTCATGCTGAAAAAGAAAAAAGGCCTTCCCCAAACTGTTGCAACAAAGTTGGAAGTACAGAATCGTCTAGAATGTAATTTCATGCTGAAGCCTTAATATTTCCCTTCACTGGAACTAAAAGGGCCTAGCCCGAACCATGAAAAACAGCCCCAGACCATTATTCCTCTCCACCAAACTTTACAGTTGGCACTATGCATTGGGGCAGGTAGCGTTCTCCTGGAATCCGCCAAACCCAGAATCAAATCAAATCAAATGTATTTATATAGCCCTTCTTACATCAGCTGATATCACAAAGTGCTGTACAGAAACCCAGCCCAAAACCCCAAACAGCAAGCAATGCAGGTGTAGAAGCACGGTGGCTATGAAAAACTCCCTAGAAAGGCCAAAACCTAGGAAGAAAAACCTAGAGAGAAACCAGGCTATGAGGGGTGGCCAGTCCTCTTCTGGCTGTGCCGGGTGGAGATTATAACAGCACATGGCCTAGATGTTCATAAATGACCAGCGTTGTCAAATAATAATAATCATAGTAGTTGTCGAGGGTGCAACAAGTCAGTAACACAAGAGTAAGTGTCAGTTGGCTTTTTCATAGCTGATCTTTGAGAGTATCTCTACCGCTCCTGCTGTCTCTAGAGAGTTGAAAACAGCAGGTCTGGGACAGGTAGCACGTCTGGTGAATAGGTCAGGGTTCCAGCAGGTCTGGGACAACAGGTCTGGGACAGGTAGCACGTCCGGTGAACAGGTCAGGGTTCCATAGCTGCAGGCAGAACAGTTGAAACTGGCTAACGAACTGGCTGGTTGGAAAGATGGCATCCTATGACGGTGCCACTTTGAAAGTCACTGAGCTCTTCTTGCATGGCTGTGTGCTCAATTTTATACACCTGTCAGCAACAAATCCACAAATTTGAAGGGGTGTCCACAAACTTTTGTAGATATAGTGTATAAGAGAACGGAGTTGAGCATTCCTCAGCTATGCATAATGAAGACAAATTATTTGTCTACTTTATTACTTAATCATGACACTGTAGAGGTGGAGCAGCGTGAGGTATCAGAAGACCCTAATATATGTATTTATTAAGGATCCCCATTTTCCCCAAGGATCCCTACTCTTCCTGGGGCAGTTATATACAATAAAAAATATTACATTACATTTCATAATACTTTACCCAATACATATAGTGTGTTCCCTCAGGCCACTACTCCACTATCACATATTTATAATACAACATCCATGTGTATGTGTGTGTCTTATCATGTGTATATCACTAACACACAAGCCCCCAAAGCAGAAACCCCTACTCCAGACACCCTCACCACAGAGGAACCCAGACGAAAGCTTCCACCACAGGAGCAGGTAGTCACTACTATAGAGGAGGATAAGTAGGAGGAAGGTCCAGTCCATAGTTACCGTGCTGGAGGAGGAAAAGGAAGGGAGAGAGATGGACCATTTCCCAAGAAAGCCTTGACTACTGTGGCCTGTCTTCCATTTCTTGCTCCTGCTCAGCCTCTCTTCAGAAGTATCACCTCCACCAATGTTCCGTTCAGAGGAACTGCACTAGCCAAGAGAGGGAGCCAGAGGCACTCCCAGCCCTAGGAACCACCACCACCCTGTCGCAGCAGCTTCCCATCTTCCCCATGGCCACCCAGCAATTTGAACACAGTCAGATGAATGTTTAGATGGTGATATTTTGTCTTTTGGTTATTGAATTGAATGTACCAAAGGCAAATGAAAGAGATGCAGATGGATTTCAACATAACCATCAAACTATAGAACACGTCGAGGATAGCAGAGGAGCAAGTGAGGAGTGGATGTTACATACATACAACGTAGCCTATCTTATGATGGAGTCTCAGACCAGTTTGACATAGTTTTACATTTTGAATAATACAGTAAGAATGTCAAGGCTGTCTTATGAAAGGCTCTGGTGGGATGTTAATCACTCACAATTGAAGGCAAGCGATGATTGCCAATGTGGCTTGTGAGAGAGTTTGTGATTGGCCAGCTCATTAGTTAACTGTCTCCCTATAGGACCTGTCACGTCCTGACCAGCAGAGGGAGTAGTTGTTTAGTATTTTGGTCAGGACGTGGCAGAGGGATGTTTGTTTTGTATGGTGGTGGTTTTGTGTGTGTTGTAGAGGGGTGTTTGATTTAGTTGTTCCTGGGTTTTTGGGTGTATGTTCTAGGTTAGTATGTTCTAGGTTGTATTTCTGCATTCTGTCTAGTTTAGGTTTTCTATGTTTAGGTTTGGGTGCTGGACTCTCAATTGGAGGCAGGTGTTTCTAGTTGCCTCTGATTGAGAGTCCTATATAGGGGTGTGTGTTTGTTTGGTAGGTTGTGGGTAGTTATCTTTTGCATTGCTGTCTGTGAAACTGTCATCTGTCGTGTTTATTGGTTTTTGTGTACATCATATTTTTAAAAATTATGTGGAGCACGCAACCCGCTGCGTATTGGTCTGACAGTGATTTCGAGATATCTTCAGACGAAGGAGAAGATTATGACAGGACCAGAGACAGACAGAGTCCATCCAGTTGTGGCAGGGCCAACTGGAGGACGTCACACAGCTGGTGATCAACCTGTCCTTCACTCAGCCAGCTACAGAGCCAGGTATACTACATACCTACCTACCTTATTGAATACAGCAGGGTTGGGGTCATAGGGGGAGGCTTTCCCTAAAGTACATTGAATTAAATTGCCAAAATGATATAGCCTAATCTGTCAATACAGAAATAAATCAAATCGTTTAAGGTTACTAAAGCATGACTTGGCCACAGAGGATCATTAGCTTTAAAATAAGTTGTGGGTTGTTTTAAACCACATTGCCTACAGTCAAAGGGAAAGGCAGCGAGCACTGCAAATACCAAATAGATTTTCAGTGAAAAGTAGAGGCCTAGCCAGGCATATTTCAAAATACAATCATGGGAAAGCATAGTTTGGAAAGCAAATTGCTATTGCTGTAAAGAGAAGATGAAAATACTATGTCTTTTAGTAATCAAAATGCTCATCTTAATTCAGTGAATAATAGTATATCTTATTGGCACCAGTTGAGAGCCATCGGCCATATCCCCGATGAGTGTGCATATTCACTCTTTATCATTGTTGGGTCAGTGCCACTTAGTTTTTGGACAATAATTTCCTTCAGCAGTTTAGATGGACGTCATATTCTATTTGTGTTTCCCCTTCTCATAGTGCCTTCAGAAAGTATTCACACCAATTTACTTTTTCCAAATGTTTGTTGTATTACAGCCTGAATTTTAAATGAATTAAATTGAGATTTTTTTTGTCACTGGCTTAAACACAATACCCCATGATGTCAAAGTGGAATTATGTTTCTCTACATTTTTAGTAATTAATTTAAAAAAATGAAAAGCTAAAATGTCTTGAGTCAATAAGTATTCAACCTCCTGTTATGGCAAGCCTAAAAAAGTTCAGGAGTAAAAATGTCTCAATAATAGTGTTTACCATAATTTTTTTATGACTAACTCATCTCTGTACCCCACACATACAGTTATCTGTAAGATCCCACAGTTGAGAAGTGAATTTCAAACACAGATTAAACCACAAAGACCAAGGAGGTTTTCCAATGCCTCACAAAGAAGGGCACCTATTGGTAGATAAAAAAAAAAGCAGACATTGAATATCCATTTGAGTGAAACAAAAAAAAATGCGCCCCTTGGGGTCCCCAGGACCGCGTTTGGGAAACGCTGAGTTACTTAGTTTAATGACTGTGATAGGAGAATACTGAGGATGGATTAACAACATTGTAGTTACTCCACAATACTAACCTAATTGACAGAGTGAAAAGGAGGAAGACTGTACAGAATAAAAAATATTCCAAAACATGCATTCTGTTTGCAACAAGGCACTAAAGTAATACTTCAAAAATTATAATATTCATAAATACTTACTCAGTGTATTTGTAATGCCACAGTGTGGCGCCATTTTACTGTTTACATTTTTTCCCCAAATGTTTGGATATTAGTTTTATGCCAAAGTATTTAACTTCTAATGCATTTGATATTGTATTCATCACGTTTATTACTCCATGTGCTGCAGTGTGAAATCTAACATTTTTCTAAACTTTGATGTCAAATTGCTCAAATTAAAAAATAAAATAAAAATCTGTATTTGGAATGCATGTTAGGATATCCTTTATACAATGTACAGTTGAAGTCGGAAGTTTCCATACACCTTAGCCAATACATTTATTTATTCAAATACATTTTTCACAATTCCTGACGTTTAATCCTTGTAAAAATTCCCTGTCTTAGCTCAGTTAGGATCACCACTTTATTTTAAGAATGTGAAATGTCAGAATAATAGTAGAGAGAATGATTTATTTCAGCTTTTATTTCTTTCATCACATTCCCAGTGGGTCAGAAGTTTACATACACTCAATTAGTATTTGGTAGCATTGCCTTTAAATTGTTAACTTGCGTCAAACATTTTGGGTAGCCTTCCACAAGCTTCCCACAATTAGTTGGGTGAATTATGGCCCATTTCTCCTGACAGAGCTGGTGTAACTGAGTCAGGTTTGCAGGCCTCCTTGCTCACACACACCCTTTCAGTTCTGACCATAAATGTTCTATAGGATTGAGGTCAGGTCTTTGTGATGGCCACTCCAATACCTTGACTTTGTTGTCCCTTAAGCCATTTTGCCACAACTTTGGAAGTATGCCTGGGGTCATTGTCCATTTGCAAGGCCCAATCGCGACCAGGCTTTAACTTCCTGACTGATGTCTTGAGATGTTGCTTCAATATATCCACATCATTTTTATTCCTCATGATGCCATCTATTTTGTGAAGTGCACAAGTCCCTCCTGCAGAAAAGCACCCCCACAACACGATGCTGCACGGTTGGGATGGTGTTCTTCAGCTTGCAAGCTTCCCCTTTTTTCCTCCAAACATAACAATGGTCATTATGGCCAAACAGTTCTATTTTTGTTTCATCAGACCATGGGACATTTCTCCAAAAAGTACAATCTTTGTCCCCATGTGCAGTTGCAAACCGTAGTCTGGCGTTTTTAGTGGCGGTTTTGGAGCAGTGGCCTCTTCCTTGCTGAGCAGCCTTTCAGGTTATGTCGATATAGGACTCATTTTACTGTGGATATAGATACTTTTTTACCTGTTTTCTCCAGCATCTTCACAAGGTCCTTTGCTGTTGTTTTTGGACTGATTTGCACTTTTCGCACCAAAGTACGTTCATCTCTAGGAGACAGAACGCGTCTCCTTGTCACGCTCGTCGTAAAGATGGGACCAAAGCGCAGCGGGAATGTGTAAACTCATCTTTTATTAATGACGAAAACCAAAACAAACACTTCAACAAAAACAACGATGAAGTCCTGTGAGGCACACAGCTACACTTACGGAACAACTACCCACAAAAACCCATGAAAAAACACCCCTACTAAATAGGACCTTCAATTAGAGGCAACGAGGAACAGCTGCCTCCAATTGAAGGTCAACCCAAAAACTAAACATAGAAATAGAAAGACTTGAAAGAACATAGTATATTTCTATCATAGAACATTAACCAAAAAAAATGAAACACATAAAACAAACACCCCCTGCCACGCCCTGACCAAACTACAATAACAAACAACCCCTTTTACTGGTCAGGACGTGACACTCCTTCCTGAGTGGTATGATGGCTGCGTGGTCCCATGGTGTTTAAACTTGCGTACTATTGTTTGTACAGATGAACGTGGTACCTTCAGGCATTTGGAAATTGCTCCCAAGGATGAACTAGACTTGTGGAGGTCTACAATACTTTTTCTGAGGTCTTGGCTGATTTCTTTTGATTTTCCCATGATGTCAAGCAAAGAGGCACTGAGTTTGAAGGTAGGCCTGGAAATACATCCACAGGTACACCTCCAATTGACTCAAATTATGTCAATTTGCCTATCAGAAGCTTCTAAAGCCATGACATCATTTTCTGGAATTTTCCAAGCTGTTTAAAGGCACAGTCAACTTAGTGTATGTAAACTTCTGACCCACTGGAAGTGTGATACAGTGAATTCTAAGTGAAATAATCTGTCTGTAAACAGTTGTTGGAAAAATGACTTGTGTCATGCACAAAGTAGATGTCCTAACCGATTTGCCAAAACTATAGTTTGTTAACAAGAAATTTGTGGAGTGGTTGAAAAATGAGTTTTAATGACTCCAACCTAAGTGTATGTAAACTTCCGACTTCAACTGTATGCACTAATCATCAGATAGATTTTGACATGATTTGGAAAATAACGTATGCTTGGTTTTATCTACAGTAAATACCAATTTCAGTTCATCAAAGGCTTTTCTCAAGGCAATAAGGGCAGATTAGAGCTCTGAACTAGCCTGGTCAGCCGTGGGGACAGTAGCATACACAACTGTCATCTTTTTTTTTTACAGATTAACAATATTGGTTTATGTAAAATAAAAATAAAAAAGAACTGGACCAAGAATCAATCACTTTGTTTTGTCCAGAAAACCTTATTGAACATCAGTAAATACACACTGCATTCTGTCCGTTAAATAATTTTCAAACCAGCTACACGCAGGCTGGTTCTGCCAATTGAGGAAAGCCTCAATTGGCAGAACTGCCGAAGTCGATGCCCCTCCTTGTTTGATGCCCCTCCTCGATGCCCCTCGGTGCTCGGCGGTCGACGTCGCCGGTCTTCTAGCCATCATGATCCATTTTTAATTTTCCATTGGTTTTGTCTTGTCTTCCTACACACCTGGTTCCAATCCATTTCATTACATGTTTTGTATTTAACCCTCTGTTTCCCATCATGTCCTTGTCAGAAATTGTTTGTTGTTATGTGCTCGTGTTGTTGGATTGGTGCGCGGCGGGTTATTGTACCCATGTTTATTTTATTATGTACTTTGGCTTTGGAGTTTGTTTTTAACTTTATTAAACTACTCCAGTTACACCACGTTTGTTTCTCCTGCGCCTGACTTCCCTGTCACCTACACACATGGCGTGACAGAATCTCTGACCCAAATATGAAGTCAGCAGGAGAAGGTACCCCGGACATGGAGGTGGAGGAGCGCGTCCAGGAGCATGCGAAGAAGCTTCACCATCTGTGCGCCGCCATGGACCGCTGGGAGAGACAGGGAGTTCTTCCAGTGCCTCCACCAGCCCAACCAGGGTCTATCCTGAGCACCCCTTTTCCGCCTGAACCCAGTGGGATCCGTCTCTCCATGCCACAGGGGTACGACGGAAGTGCTGCCAACTGCCAGTGTTTCCTCCTCCTATAAAACCTTTATCTGGCCACGGTCCACCCAGCTCCATCGGACCGTGAGAAGGGTTTCGCCCTCGTCTCGTGCCTCACCGGGAGAGCCCTGGAGTGGGCCAGCGCCGTGTGTGGAGAGGGAGATGCAGTGTTGGACCATTTTGAGAAGTTCACACGCCGTTTTCGGGCAGTCTTCAACCACCCACCCGAGGGTAGAGCGGTGGGTGAGTGCCTCTACCATCTGAGGCAGGAGACGAGGAGCGTCCAGGAGTTTGCCCTGGAGTTTAGGACCCTGGCAGCCGGCGCGGGATGGAACCGCAGGGCGCTGATCGACCATTACCGCTGCAGTCTGCGTGAGGATGTCCGTCGGGAGCTGGCCTGCAGAGACACCACCCTCACCTTCGACCAGCTGGTGGATCTGTCCATCCGGGCTGGACAACCTGCTGGCTGCTCGCGGGCGGCCAGATTGGGGTCTAGTGGTTCCATCCTCCCGCACCCCCTCTCCAATACCCATGGAGCTGGGAGGGGCGGTGCGCAGTGAGACCGGAGGGGATTCCCGCTCATGCACCATCTGTGGCCGCAGAGGTCACACTGCTGGTCGGTGCCGGGTTGGTTCCTCTGGGAATCGAGGCAGCAGGCAGGGCGCTCTGGTGTCACACCAGGTGAGCTGGCACCATTCTCACCCAGAGCCCTCTGTTGCATATATATTTAAGTCTGTCACTTTTCCTGAATTTTCCCCGCGTTCCTAGCATAAGGCGCTAGTAGATTCAGGCGCGACTGGGAATTTCATTGATAAAAGCGTTTGCTCATAGTTTAGGGACCCCCATTGTACCCGTGGATGTGTCTTTCCCCGTTCACGCCTTAGATAGTCGACCATTAGGGTCAGGGTTTATCAGGGAGGCCACCGCTCCTTTGAGTATGGTGTCGCAGGGGGGTCACACGGAAAATATTAGTATTTTCCTTATTGACTCTCCTGTGTATCCCGTGGTGCTGTTCCTACTCTGGTTAACTTGTCATAACCCCACCTTTTCTTGACCACAGAGTGCTCTCACGGGGTGGTTGCGAGAGTGCTCAGGTGGGTGTTTAGGGGTTTCCGTTGGTGCTACTACGGTGGAAAGTCCAGACCAGGTCTCCACCGTGCGCATTCCCCCCGAATATGCCGATTTGGCTCTCGCCTTCTGTAAAAAGAAGGCGACTCAATTACCACCCCATCGACAGGGGGATTGTGCGATAAATCTCATGGTAGACACTACACTTCCCAGGAGTCACGTGCATCCCCTGTCGCAAGCGGAGACGGTGGCTATGGAGACATATGTCTCCGAATCCCTGCGTCAGGGGTACATTCGGTCCTCTACTTCACCCGTCTCCTCGAGTTTCTTTTTTGTGAAGAAGAAGGATGGAGGTCTGCATCCGTGCATTGATTATCGAGGTCTCAATCAAATCATGGTGGGGTACAGTTACCCGCTACCTCTGATCGCCACGGCGATTGAGTCAATGCACGGGGCACGCTTCTTCACTAAACTGGATCTCAGGAGTGCGTACAACCTGGTGCGTATCCGAGAGGGAGACGAGTGGAAGACGGCATTTAGTACCACCTCAGGGCATTATGAGTACCTCGTCATGCCGTACGGGTTGAAGAATGCTCCATCAGTCTTCCTTCCTCTGTAGACGAGGTTTTCAGGGACCTGCACGGGCAGGATGTAGTGTTGTATATCGATGAAATTCTGATATACTCCGCTACACGTGCCGAGCATGTGTCCCTGGTGCGCAGAGTGCTTGGTCGCCTGTTGGAGCATGACCTGTACGTCAAGGCTGAGAAATGCCTGTTCTTTCAACAGTCCGTCTCCTTCTTAGGGTATCGCCTTTCCACGTCAGGTGTGGAGATGGAGAGTGACCGCATTGCAGCCGTGCGTAATTGGCCGACTCCCACCACGGTGAAGGAGGTGCAGCGATTCTTAGGGTTTGCCAACTACTACCGGCGGTTTATCCGGGGTTTTGTTCAGGTAGCTGCTCCCATTACCTCACTGCTGAAGGGGGGCCCGGTGCGCTTGCAGTGGTCGGCTGGGGCGGACAGGGCTTTTAGGCACCTGAAGGCTCTGTTTTCCTCGGCTCCTGTGTTGGCCCATCCGGATCCCTCTTTGGCGTTCATAGTGGAGGTGGACGTGTCCGAGGCTGGGATAGGAGCTGTGCTCTCTCAGCGCTCGGGTATGCCACCGAAGCTCCGCCCCTATGCCTTCTTCTCTAAGAAGCTCAGCCCGGCGGAGCAAAACTATTATGTGTGGGACCGGGAGCTGTCTTAGTGGGAGGTACTGGTGGCCCACTTTAGCTAAGGACGTGAGGGTTTATGTTTCCTCCTGCTCAGTGTGCGCCCAGTGCAAGGCTCCTAGACATCTGCCCAGAGGTAAGTTGACCCCCTCTCAACCTTATTAAAGTGACTAGTGTTCCATTTATTAAAGTGGCCAATAATTTCAAGAGCCCTGCAATTGTGGGCGGTGCAGTTGCCGTATCAGGCGGTGATACAGGATGACAGGATGCTCTCAATTGTGCATCTGTAAAAGTTTGAGGTTTTTAGGTGACAAGACAAATTTATTCAGCCTCCTGAGGTTGAAGAGGCGTTGTTGCGCCTTCTTCACCACACTGTCTGTGTGGGTAGACCATTTCAGTTTGTCAGTGATGTGTAAGCTGAGGAACTTTCTACCTTCTCCACTGCTGTCCCGTCGATGTGGATAGGGGGTGCTCCCTCTGCTGTTTCCTAGTCCACGATCACCTCCTTTGTTTTGTTGATGTTGAGTGAGAGGTTATTTTCCTGACACCACACTCCGAGAGCCCTCACCACCTCCCTGTCTTATCCTTGTTGGTAATCAAGCCTACTACTGTTGTGTCGTCTGCAAACTTGATGAGTTGGAGGCATGCATGGCCACGCAGTCATAGGTGGGGGCTGAGCACGCACCCTTGTGGGTCCCCAGTGTTGAGGATCAGCGAAGTGGAGATGTTGTTCTCTACTATCACCACCTGGGGTCGGCCCGTCAGGAAGTCCAGGACCCAAATGCACAGGGTGGGGTTGAGACCCAGGGCCTCAAGCTTAATGATGAGTTTGGAGGGTACTATGGCGTTGAATGCTGAGCTATAGTCAATGAACAGCATTCTTACATAGGTATTCCTCATGTCCAGATAGGATAGGGCAGCGTGATGGCGATTGCATCGTCTGTGGACCTATTTGGGCGGTAAGCAAATTGTAGTGGGTCTAGGGTGACAGGTAAGGTGGAGGTGATAGGATCCTTGACTAGTCTCTCAAAGCACTTCATGATGACAGAAGTGAGTGCTACAGGGCGATAGTCATTTAGTTCAGTTACCTTTGCTTTCTCGGGTACAGGAACAATGGTGGCCATCTTGAAGCATGTGGAGACAGCAGACTGGGATAGGGAGAGATTGAATATGTCTGTAAACACACCAGCCAGCTGGTCTGCGCGTGCTCTGAAGACTTGGCTAGGGATACCGTCTGGGCTGGCAGCCTTGCGAGGGTTAACACGTTTAAATATCTTACTCACATCGGCCACAGAGAAGGAGAGCCCACAGTCCTTGGTAGCGGGCCGCATCGGTGGCACTGTATTATCCTCAAAGCGGGCAAAGAAGGTTTTTAGTTGTTCTGGAAGCAAGATGTCGGTGTCCGTGACGTGGCTGGTTTTCCTTTTGTAGTCCATGAAAGTCTGTAGACCCTGCCACATATACGTCTCGTGTCTGAGCCGTTGAATTGCAACTCCACTTTGCCTCTATACTGACATTTCGCTTGTTTGATTGCCTTGCGGAGGGAGTAACTACATGGTTTATATTCGGCCATATTCCCAGTCACCTTTCCATGGTTAAATGTGGTAGTTCAGGCTTTCAGTTTTGCGCGAATGCCGCCATCTATCCACTGTTTCTGGTTAGGGTAGGTTTTAATAGTCACAGTGTGTACAACATCTCCTATACACTTCCTTATAAACTCACTCACCGACTCAGCGTATACGTCGATAGTATTCTCTGAGGCTACCCAGAACATATCCCAGTCCGCGTGATCAAAACAATCTTGAAGCGTGGATTCCGATTGGTCAGGCCAGTGTTGAATAGTCCTTAGCACGGGTACTTCCTGTTTGAGTTTCTGCCTATAGGAAGGGAGGAGCAAAGTGGAGTCAGGGTCAGATTTGCCGAAAGGTGGTGGGGGAGGGCCTTGTAAGCATCGTGGAAGTTAGAGTAGCAATGATCCAGTGTTTTTCCAGTGTGAGTGCTACAGCCGATATGCTGATAGAATTTAGGTAGCTTTGTTCTCAGATTTGCTTTGTTAAAATCCCCAGCTACAATAAATGCAGCCTCAGCATATATGGTTTCCAGTGTGCATAAAGTCCAGTGAAGTTCCTTGATGGCCGTCGTGGTATCGCCTTGAGGGGGGATATACACGGCTGTGACAATAACCGAAGAGAATTCTCTTGGGAGATAACACGGTCGGCATTTGATTGTGAAGAATTCTAGGTCAGGTGAACAAAAGGACTTGAGTTCCTGTATGTTGTTACAATTACACCATGAGTCGTTAATCATGAAACATACACACCACTCTTCTTCTTCCCAGGTAGATGTTTATTCCTGTCGGCGCGACGCCCTGAGAAGCCAGGTGGCTGTACCGACTCCGACAGCATATCCCGAGAGAGCCACGTTTCCGTGAAACAGAGTATGTTACAATCCCTGATGTCTGTCTGGAAAGCAACCCTTGCCCTGAATTTGTCGACCTTGTTATCTAGGGACTGGACATTAGCGAGTAATATACTCGGGAGTGGTGATGTAGTTATAATTTGAAGGTTGACTGTTATTAAGTGGTGAGCTGAAGGGTGCCTATGTTGAACACTAAAACCTTGCCCAATACCACAGCACAGACACCCATCAGCACAGACACCTATTACTCCTTTGCATGGGTGAGCTGTATGAATGCCACACACCACTAATTCAAGCTGAACTGGAAGAGGTGTCTGCAGCTATGGTCCATGTTGTGTCTACAACTGTCTCCACACTGACAGGAAAAGACACTGTCGTGGATGAATCAGAATTAGTTGGGTAACATAGATAATTAAGATGATTTATTAGTATAATATGCTTATGTGAGATACTTGTCATTTGAAAGTGTCCTTTGGACTCTGTAATGTTTCAGTTGCACGTTTCCCTTAGCTGGGGCTCAGTCACTTGGGGCCCAGAGAGGGGAGAGGTCAGACTTGTCTTCATGGGAATGTGTCTTTACCTATTCTTAAACCATGTGAAGGGATGGCGTGATTAATGGGGAACCAATTATTTGTCTCCACAATGTCTGTGCGCAGGTCACTCCCCTCTCAGTGAGCTTGTCCAGGAGTGGGAACAAGAGGTGTTTTACCGAGGATGGGCCACTATGAGATAGCACTGACGAAGGAGATTTATGGTGTATTTTGATAAGAACGCCTAAAAAGCATTCCAGAGGACATGAGCTAATGGTTTTGTTCTATACCGTACCAGGGAGGGACGGTTCCAGGGAGACCAGACACCGGTCAATATAATGAACACTGTTGACATAGCAGTTACTGCCTGCTGTGTTTTATGGATATCTGTCATACAAAACTTAACCTTTGTGAACTGTTACTAAGTATCTGTGGTTTGTCAATGTACGTTGAAGGGGGTGTATCTTTGCTATAAAATATCTCTGCAGCCATTGTGTAATCACCTTATTCAATGGTTAATTCGAGAGAGTGCATTATTGAAGGTCAAAGAGGCTTTTGCAAAAGTATCTTAAGTATTAAAGATGTAGTTAACTTGGACTGGTGTGTTTAACTCTCCTCATTTGGTAATGCAGAAATTAGCCACCACAACACACACTGCTGTGAAGGATCCTGCCTGACCCAAATGCTTAAAATGGCACAATTACATAAGAGGCTGTCAGTTGACAGGTTGTTAATCAAACGGAAAACACCACAACACTAACCCTTACAAGACAGACTAAAAACAGTGAATAAAGTGATTGTTTGATTGAAACTTTCATCATAAACTAATGGTTAATTACACATTGACTACATGTTTTGTTACCCTTTCCTGATATGATTTTATAAATCCTCACTGCTGTCTCTAGGTTATTCTTGTTTGGCACAAACACTTGTAGCTTTTTGGAAATCCAAGATGGCGTAGCAGTCGAACGTCTGTTTTGTTTGTCTTGTCCCGTGTATATATCGTTTTTCTTCGTATATATTTTTTATATTTTTAATCTCAATTTCCATCTACGGACTGAACATACTCTCCTGCAACCCGCCTCACCCAATGTGGTATGGATCTGCTATTTTTTATACTTTAGAACCGGAACCCCCATCAGAAGCTAGCCAGCTAACTAGCTAGTAGTCAGTTAGCCACTGCTAGCGGTCATCACCGTTAACTCGGACATCGGCCATCCTCAGCCCGGTCAATTCCTGCCAGTCTGCACAGCGCGATATCAACCCAGAGCATATCGGACTGCTTTTTCTCTACCACATCTCCGGATTCCTACCGCAAGCTCTGAACCTTTACACTGGATCATCGCAGCTAGCAAGCTGCTATCCGAGTGGCTACTCCTGGCTAACGTCTCTGTCCCGAAGCAAGCTCCAATTAGCCTGGAGCTATCCTCGAGCTAGGCCCATATCCCGGCTAGCCTAAGAGATCCATCAGACAATTCCTGGGCTTCAATACCTCTTTTGCCAATTGGCCTGGACCCTTTGCTGCTGACACGGAGCCCCGCCGATCCATCACGACTTGTCTGCCGACGTAACTGTCCGAGGGGGTTTCAACAGGCTCTTCCGTTGCGACGGGCTCTTCCGTTGCAACAGGCTCTTCCATCTGCTAGCCTGCTAGCCCCGGCCTGCTAGCTGTCTGAATCGCCGTGTCTCCAGCTCGCCTAGCTACTCACTAGACCCTATGATCACTCGGCTACACATGCCTCTCCCTAATGTCAATATGCCTTGTCTATTGCTGTTTTGGTTAGTGATTTTTGTCTTATTTCACTGTAGAGCCTCGAGCCCTGCTCAATATGCCTTAGCTAGCCCTTTTGTTCCACACCCCACACATGCGGTGACCTCACCTGGCTTAAAGGGTGCCTCTAGAGACAAAATCTCTCTCATAGTCACTCAATGCCTAGGTTTACCTCCACTGTACTCACATCCTACCATACCCTTGTCTGTACATTATGCCTTGAATCTATTCTTCCGCGCCCAGAAATCTGCTCCTTTTACACTCTGTTCCGAACGCACTAGACGACCAGTTCTTATAGCCTTTAGCCGTACCTTTATCCTACTCCTCCTCTATTCCTCTGGTGATGTAGAGGTTAACCCAAGCCCTGCAGTCCCCAACATCACTCCCATTCCCCAGACGCTCTCATTTGTTGACTTCTGTAACCGTACAAGCCTTGGTTTCATGCATGTTAACATTAGAAGCCTCCTCCCTAAGTTTGTTGTATTCACTGCTTTAGCACACTCCGCCAAACCGGATGTCCTAGCTGTGTCTGAATCCTGGCTTAGGAAGGCCACCAAATATCCTGAAATTTCCATCCCTAACTATAAAATTTTCCGACAAGATAGAACTGCCAAAGGGGGCAGAGTTGCAATCTACTGCAGAGATAGCCTGCAAAGTTCTGTCATACTATCCAGGTCTGTGCCCAAACAATTCGAGCTTCTACTTTAAAAAACTCCACCTTTCCAGAAACAAGTCTCTCACCGTTGCCACTTGTTATAGACCCTCTTCAGCCCCCAGCTGTGCTCTGGACACCATCTATCTTCAGAGATCGTACTGTTAGGTGACCTAAACTGGGACATGCTTAACACCCCGGCCATCCTACAATCTAAGCTAGATGCCCTCAATCTCACACGAATTATCAAGGAACCTACCAGGTACAACCCTAAATCCGTAACCACGGGCACCCTCTTAGATATCATCCTGACCAACTTGCCCTCTAAATACACCTCGGCTGTCTTCAACCAGGATCTCAGCGATCACTGCCTCATTGCCTGCGTGCGTAATGGGTCCGCGGTCAAATGACCACCCATCATCACTGTCAAACGCTCCCTAAAACACTTCAGCGAGCAAGCCTTTCTAATCAATCTGGCCCGGGTATCCTGGAAGGATATTGACCTCATCCCGTCAGAAGAGGATGCCTGGTTGCTCTTCAAAACCCCAGAGGTTTTTATGCTAAATTGTAAATATTTTGCCTCTATGGCCTCTATTGCTTACCTCCCTACTCTTCTACATTTGCACACACTGTACATAGATTTTTTTTTAAAATTCTATTGTGTTATTGACTGTACGTTTGTTTGTATAACTCTGTGTTGTTTTTGTCAAACTGCTTTGCTCTATCTTGGCCAGGTCGCAGTTGTAAATGAGAACTTGTTCTCAACCGGCCTACCTGGTTAAACAAAGGTGAAATAAAATAAAAGTAGCTGAATGCATTGAAAATGCAGCCTTACATAAGTTGGCCTAACAAACAAAAGGGTGGGTTAACAGCATGACATTGTGTTTAATGTATATCTGTGTCTTGACCACACATTTTCTGACATTCCCCTGGGTTTTTATATTACTATTTAAATTAAATTAAATCTACATTAAAAAAACATATGATAAATCGTGGGACTCTTATTTTGAAATTGTAGATGCACTACTTATTTTATCATGAAATTGACACTCTTATTTTGAAATCGTAAAATGCCAGCATTTTATTTTGGCATGATAAATCAAGGTACGATGACTGAGAGTGATTGTGAACCAGCAGCCTCAATCGAGGCTCTTATTTTGAAATAGGAAATTGGAGGATTTATTTTTGCATGACCAACTGAGGGACTCTTACTTTGAAATCTGAAATCTTAGGGCTTTTATTTTAGCGTGACAAAATGACGGACTCTTATTTTGAAATGGGAAATGCATGACTCTTATTGTTAAATCAGTTATGCAGGCAGGGCTTTTTTTTGGCATGACATATCGGGCACTGTTATTTTGAAGTGTGGTATGAGCTGGATGCTGGATGTTTAATTAACCTTTATTTTATCAGGGAGCCATACAGTGATCATGGTCTCTTTTACAGATGAGCCCTGAATTACAGAAAATACATACAAAAATGATTACAAAATGCAAGCAGAAAGAAAAACAGTCATAAAAACACATTAATCAGTAATAAGGTCTCAATCCTCTTTTTGAATTGCCGTAGAGGCACCAGAACATCACATTAATCAGTAATAAGGTCTCAATCAGCTTTTTGAATTGCTGTAGAGGCACCAGAACATCACATTAATCAGTAATAAGGTCCTCAATCACCTTTCTGAATTGCCGTAGAGACACCAGAACATCACATTCATCAGTAATAAGGTCTCAATCCTCTTTTTGAATTGCCGTAGAGGCACCAGAACATTACATTCATCAGTAATAAGGTCTCAATCCTCTTTTTGAATTGCCGTAGAGGCACCAGAACATCACATTCATCAGTAATAAGGTCCTCAATCACCTTTCTGAATTGCCGTAGAGGCACCAGAACAGCACATGTAAGAACATTTGAAGATTGTTTCACAAATAAGGTGCAAGAAAACTAAAACCTGATTTTCCTAACTCAGTAGAGACCAAAGGAATTTCCAGAGTTGTCTAAAGTTTAGTAATGATGTTACGTACAGTGGGACCTTTTTGTAAAAGAGCTTTTATAAATGAAAACATAGCAATGTATCAACCTATGTGACATCAGAGGGCCAACTAACTTTCTGGTAGAGAATGAAGTGATGAGTATTATGATAAACTGCATCTAACGGCTTTAATGAAGTTGCAGCTGCTTTCATAGATGATGTCGCCACAGTCTAGCACCCAATAGGAACATCGACTGAATAATCTTCTTTCTACTATTTAGTGAGAGGCAGAACCTATTTCTATAGAATAAGCCCATTTTTATTTTCAGTTTATTAACTAACTCATCAATATACTTTTTAAAAGACAGCTTTTCATCTATCCAGATGCCCAGATATACAATCACAGTATCAGTCACAATACCCATAAAACCTAACGGTCAAACAAGGAAATGGTTCCAATCGTTTTTCCCATAGGGGATTTTAGAAAGACTTTATATAAGGGCCGTGTTTTGTGTAGGCTTACCCTGGCATGACGTTTTGATAGCCGTGTAAATCTCTCTAGGACAAGCTGACTTTTATCAATATACCTGAATTTACTCATCAAAAATGAAATGCAAATTAGCTGCTAATGTGGCTATCATAAAAAACTACAAATGCCATGATGATCTGGACGGGACTGCCGAATCAACACAAAGGAAAGAATCTCTGGATTAACTATCTAATGTTAGCTAATTGTAGTAATTCATAAATTGGCTACATTTCTTTAAATTGACAATTCTGTGAACTATCTTGTGCAAGTTTTACATTGACACAATACATTCTGATTATACTCCGTCAGTTTCAGTTTTCTTGCCTGACAGATACGCCCTCCAATGTGAGTGTATTATTGACGAAATGTGTTTTACTTGCCTGAGATACAATACTCTACACCACCATTCATTTTTCACATCGTGAAAAATTCAAATTAATTGTGTGTTTGGTGTAGGCTTACCTTGGCCTGAAGTTTTTGATAGCTGTGTAATTCTCTCTCAGACAAGTTGAGAATTCCCTGTCAAGGAGACACGGAAGCCCAGCAAGCTTAGCTAGCCTAGCTAGCCTGTAGTCTCAAATGGAGGATACTAACAAGTGTATTCAATGCTGCAGGAGCTGTGTTTATTTTGCTTTATTCCAGGACAATGTGGACTGCCCAGACTTTCAATGTAGCAACTGTTAGCTTGCAGAGGACTAACGGGGCGAAGTGGCTATTCTTAGCAAAATGTTGTGAACTTACACAAGCTACTGGGAATCCACGCCCGCCTACTTTTTCTTTCTCTTCTACCCCAGTAGCCGGACACCGCTCTGGACTGGTGGAAGTGTCGCCGCCATGTCGGCTCTCCACAGCCGACTGGCCGGTATTCTGCAGGGATCCCTCCCCAAAGGGGTCTCCCCCTTCTCAGGAGAATGGAGTTAATAGGATGCTCCTGGATGACTTGGTGGATGTTCCTGTTCTTAACCCTACCAACCAGCCATGGAGATATGTCACTCACCGTGGAAGTTGAAAACATCGACCTCTGGCAATGAGGGTAAGCATGGACCGGACACAGACTAGAAACAGTTTTGCCACCCTGGACCCAGAGGTTCCGGCGCCTTCTTCCCTGGGGGCTTCCAATTCAAGATCAGATCCGGAGGTACTTGCGCCTTCGTCCTCTGTTCTGTCTCCCTCTTCTACCTCAGGTTCAGATCCTCAGAGCTCCCCCTCATCGGACCGTGAGGCTGTGCACAGGAGGTCTTGGTGTGGCTTCAGTTGCAGGGTTGGGGCTGCCATGGGGGCAGGGGTGTCCCAGGCCTGTCCTGGGGATGGGAGTAGGGAGGGTAACCAAAACTAGCCTGGGAAGGAGGTTGTGGGGGGAATTGAGGAGGTTGGTGTGAAGGGCAGTGTGGCTGGCGAAGCTCCGAACTCTCAGCATATGTAGGCTCATGATGTGAATGATACATGGTGTGGACTGCATCATGCGTTGCACTACACTCAACATTGTTTTGCAAGACTCTAGGGTAGTGCTGTGTAGAGCTGGGCTGAGTTGAGGTGTGCCTGGTCGGGTAGAGCTGTGCTGTGATGGCCCGGGTCTGGTAGAACTGTGTTGAGGTGGGCCGGGTCTGGTTGAGCTGTGCTGTGATGGGCCATGTCTGGTAGAGATGTGCTGTGATGGGCCGGGTCTGGCTGTGCTGTGATTGGCTGGGTCTGGTTGAGCTGTGCTGTTGTGAACCGGGTCTGGTTGAGCTGTGCTGAGGCGGGCCGGGTCTTGTATAGCTGTGCTGAGACGGGCCTGGTCTGGTAGAGCTGTGCTGAGGTGGCATGTATCTGGGAGCCGGATGCTGGATGTAACTCTCAGCTGGATGTAACTCTCAGCTGGATGCTGGATGTAATTCTGAGCTGCTAACAAACTCTGTACCGGGTGGTGGATGTAACGCTGAGCCGGATACTGGATGTAACTCTGAGCTGGATATTGAACGTAACGCTGAGCTGGATGCTGGAGTAACTCTGTGCCGGATGTAAGTCTGAGCTGGATGCCGTATGCTGGATGTAACTCTCAGCCAGATGTTGAATGTCACTTTGCGCCGGATACTGAATGTAATTCTGAGCTGGATATTGGACGTAACCCTGAGCCGGATGCTGGAGTAACTCTGTGCCGGATGCTAGATTTAAGTCGGAGCTGGATGCCGGATGCTGGATGTCATTCTGAGCTGGATATTGGACGTAACGCTGAGCCGGATGCTGGAGTAACTCTGTGCCGGATGCTGGATGTAAGTCTAAGCCGGATGCTGGATGTAACTCTGTGCCGGATGCTGGATGTAACTCTCAGCGGAATGCTGGATGTAACTCTCAGCCGGATGCTGGATGTAAGTCTGAGCTGGATGCCGGATGCTGAATGTAACTCTGTGCTGGATGTAACTCTCAGCCAGATGCTGGATGTAACTCTGTGCCGGATGCTGGATGTAACTCTCAGCCGGATGCTGGATGTAACTTTGTGCTGGATGTAACTTTGTGCCGGATGCTGGATGTAACTCTCAGCTGGATGTAACTCTCAGCCGGATGCTGGATGTAACTCTCAGCCGGATGCTGGTTGTAACTCTGTGCCGGATGCTGGTTGTAACTCTGTGCCGGATGCTGGTTGTAACTCTGTGCTGGATGTAACTCGATGCTGGATGTAACTCTGTGCCAGATGCTGGATGTAACTCTGAGCCAGACGTTGGAAGCTGGATGTCACTTTGAGCCGGATACTGAATGTAATTCTGAGCTGGATGCCAGATGCTGGATGTAACTTTGTGCCAGATCCCAGATGTTAGATGCAAGTCTTAGCCGGATGCTGGATATAACTCAGCAGAATGGTGGATGTAACTCTCAGCCAGATGCTGGATGTAAATATATGACAGATGCTGGATGTTGTAACTCTGAGCTGGATGTAACTCTGAGCCGGATGCTGAATGTTGTAACTCGTGAGTTGGATGCTATACTGGATGTAACATCCAGCTAAGTGTTACAGCTCCTACTGGATGTCAGGGCAGTGGGACGTATAATAATTTATGTCGCTCACAACCATTTTACGTTTCCACGTAGAGCCAACTGGCCCCTTCAGTTCGGGAAAATTTGATTTGATCTATAAACATTGATTTTGGAAAAGCAAAAAGTGGGATGATTGATAACCAATGAACGTCACACGCGATCTGTGGTAGTTTCCACGTACATTTCCTCTCCATTTGTCATTTCAGTCGGGTTGTTTATTCCACAAGCCTCGAAACAGGATCATTCCGTCGACATTCTCCTGCGTGGTGCGCAGTAAGTCAATGATTTATTTTTCTGTAGTTTTTAAAAACATTATTATCACGATCATCAATACAAGTCATAGCACTACGCTTTAGGAAACCATTGTCTTATGTTGCCTATTTGTATTTATAATAGCCGCACAGGACTCTTTTGTAGTGTTAAAGTTTGATACAGGCTATGCATTTGTGAACGTCAAATGCGCTCATGAATTGGTTGCATATGATAAAGACACAGTCGCCACACTTTTGTCGGAATTGGGAGCTAGCCTACTTTCATTTCGTGTAATAGACCCGTCTACACTTTCTATATGCTGACGATTTAAAACTTAGGCCTACTCTTGTGCCGTTTTTGATCATTTAAATTAGCCTAATGATATACCCATTTTGA
Source organism: Salmo trutta (assembly GCF_901001165.1). NCBI lineage: Eukaryota > Metazoa > Chordata > Actinopteri > Salmoniformes > Salmonidae > Salmo > Salmo trutta. The sequence goes on from NC_042975.1 coordinate 54,651,936, forward strand.
TTATTGAATAGCATACTAGTTAATGCTCGATGGTTTTAGCTCAACTGTTTAACCCCACCATTATACATTCCCCATGGTCTTAGTTCTGCCCATCATAACCCAAAATATTATGGCTTAGAAAAAATAAAAACTAACTCACACTGGCTGAATCAACGTTGTTTCAACGTCATTTCAATTAAATTACGTTGAACCAACGTGGAAAAGAAGTTGAATTGACGTCTGTGCCCTGAGGGTAGTTTCAGAATCTGGTTGAAACGTTCATGTTTACCTCATGGACTGCCAGTCCTTGCATTCACAGCCATCTATGAATTTGAGATCGCTTACATTTCTTCAGCTCTATCCCTCAGCTTTATGGCAAATCAAGTGGCAGGGCTGCTGTTTTTTGTTTTTCAAGTTAAGGAGCCGGCATTAAATTTAAGTTTTCAGCAGGATGTCATTAGTCAGGCATGCCACTTTGTGACAGAGATTATGTGTAGTAGCCAAAGCTATTATATAGACTAATGCATAGCCTACTTGGCCTTATAATATGCATGGTTGACTTTCGTTGTACGTTTGCATTGGTGGCATCTTGCAAGGTGGTAACACTTTTCTTAAAACCATTCTTTATCATTTGTTATAAGCAGTATGAGCCAATTATAATAAGGTTCATGATATGTAACGTATCTATGTATCAAGACACAGCATTATAACCACATCATAATGCGTAATACCTGCAGTAAAGTGTTACCATCTTGTAGACCCTAAGATTATTTGTATTTATCTCAGTGTATAGACAATGGCAACTGCTCTAAGTGGCCATAACCCAGGTGGACGCGGACCAAACCAACGCAAAGGTCGGATTTTAGGGATTATTGATGCCATTCAGGATGCAGTCGGACCACCAAAACAAGCTGCTGCTGACCGCCGAACAGTTGAAAAAACTTGGAAACTTATGGACAAAGTGGTACGTTTGTTTCAATTCAATTGCATAATTTATGCTTCTAATGAGCTTATACCTGCAGTAGACTGACTTTTCCTCCCTATTTGATTGAATGCTTTCCAGTTTCAATAACGTAAACCTAAATTGCCTTTCCCCCTATGTGTGCAGGCAAATTAGGGGTTGTTTAATCATTAGGTTTTAAGCATTGGTCAAAATACAATGTTGTTATTTTAGTTAAGATTTAATATATTGAATGAACTTGAGTCAAAAGGAAATTGCAATTGTAGCAGAATGCAACAAACATATTTAACATGTCTGAACTATCCTCCTAATAACTCATGGTATTACAAACTTCTCTCTGCAGGTTCGTCTCTGTCAGAACCCTAGACTACAGCTGAAAAACAGCCCCCCATACATCTTGGATATCTTACCCGACACATACCAGCATCTGCGGCTAATACAGTGCAAATATGAGGAGAGCCAGAGACTGACTCAGCTCAGCGAGAATGATTACTTTAAGGTCTACATTGAAAGCCTAATGAAGAAATCGAAAAGGGCTATCCGGCTTTTCAAAGAAGGCAAGGAGAGGATGTATGAGGAGCAGTCCCAGGACAGGTAAGGAAAAGAAGGTCTACGTGTGTTTTGAGTATAAGTTTGCCTTGCCTCTGTTTGGTGAATATCCTATGTTGCTATTGGTGTTGTTTCCATCACTTGAGGCAGGCGCACATGATGTAAATACAGAGCCTTCACAAAGTATTTACACACCTTGACTTTTTCCACATTTTGTTGTGTTACAAGGTGGGATTAGAATGGATTTAATTTTATTTTTTTGTCAGCGATCTACACAATACTCTAATATCAAAGTCTAAGAAATTCTAACATTTAAAAATAAAAAAAAAACACAAATATACAGTATCTTGATTAGATAAGTATTCAACCTCCTGAGTCAATACATGTTAGAATCACCTTTGGCAGCGATTACAGCTGTGAGTCTTTCTGGGTAAGTCTATAAGAGCTTTGCATACCTGGATTGTACAATATTTGCACATTATTCTTTCAAAATTCTTAAAGTTCTGTCAAGTTGGTTGTTGATCATTGCTAGACAGCCATTTTCAAGTCTTGCCATAGATTTTCTAAGCTGATTTGACTCAAAACTGTAACTAGGCCACTCAGGAACATTCAATTAGGTCTTGGTAAGCGATTCCAGTTTATATTTGGCCTTGCGTTTTAGGTTATTGTCCTGCTGAGTGGTACATTTGTCTCCCAGTGTCTTGGAAAGCAGACTGAATCAGGTTTTCCTCTAGGACTTTCCCTGTGCTTAGCTCTATTCCGTTTATTTTTATCATAAAAAAACTCCATAGTCCTTGTCGATGACAAGCATACCCATAACATGATACAGCCACCACCATGCTCATGAGGCAGGTTTCAGTAAAAATAAAGGCTTTAAATTAAAAACATAGAAATACACTACATGATCAAAAGTGTGTGGACACCCGCTCATTGAACTAATTCCAAAATCATGGGCATTAATATGGAGTTGGTACCCCTTTGCTGCTATAACAGCCTCTTATGGGAAGACTTTCCATGAGATGTCTTAGGTCTCTCTTTATGTAGTGTTGTGTTGTCTCTCTTGTCGTGATGTATATATATTTTTTTAAATTCCAGCCCCCGTCCCCACAGGAGGTCTTTTTGCCTTTTGGTAGGCCGTCAATGTCAATAAGAATTTGTTCTTAACTGACTTGCCTAGTTAAATAAAGGTTAAATAAATAAAATAAATGTTGGAACATTGCTGCGGGGACTTGCTTCCATTTAGCCACAAGAGCATTAGTGAGGTCGGGCGCTGATGTTGGGCGATTAGGCCTGGCTCGCAGTTGGCCTTCGTATTCATCCCAAAGGTGTTCAATGGGGTTGAGGTCAGGGCTCTGTGCAGGCCAGTTCTTCCACACCGATCTCGACAAACTGTATGGACCTCGCTTTGTGCATGGGGGCATTGTCATGCTGAAACAGGAAAGGGCCTTCCCCAAACTGTTGCCACAAAGTTGGAAACACAGCATATAGAATTTCATTGAATACTGTAGCATTAAGATTTCCCTTCACTGAAACTAAGGGGCCCGAATCATGAAAAACAGCCCCAGACCATTTATTCCTCCTCCACCAAACTTTATAGTTGGCACTACGCATTGGGGCAGGTAGAGTTCTCCTGGCATCCGCCAAACACAGATTAGTCCGTCGGACTGCCAGATGTTGAAGCGTGACTCATCACTCCAGCCGACGCTTGGCATTGCGCATGGTGATCTTAGGCTTGGGTGTGGTTGCTCAGCCCTTGAAACAGTTATTGTGCTGACATTGCTTCCAGAGGCAGATTGGAACTCGGTAGTGAGTGTTGCAACCTAGGACAGATGATTTTTACGCTTTACGTGCTTCAGCACTCGGCGGTCCGGTTCTGTGAGCTTGTGTGGCCTACCACTTCGTGGCTGAGCCATTGTTGCTCCTAGATGTTTCCACTTCACAATAACAGCATTTACAGTTGACCGGGGCAGCTCCAGCAGGGCAGAAATGTGACAAACTGACTTGTTGGAAAGGTTGCATCCTATGACGGTGCCACGTTGAAAGTCACTGAGCTTTTCAGTAAGTCCATTCCACTGCCATTGTTTGTCTATGGAGATTGCATGGCGGTGTACTCGATTTTATACACCTTTCAGCAACGGGTGTGGCTGAAATAGCCGAATCCACTAATTTGAAGGGCTGTCCACATACTTTTGTATATATAGTTTACATTATCAAACTTCCAATAAAAAGGCCTAGCTCTGTCTGGGTATAAAATGACTTAATCATCAACACTTGACTCAAACACTATAGTTAATTGAGCTGTGGAGAGCCTTCAGCAGGCCATGCTAGTGTCCTGGTGCCAAGCTCTCAGTGCTGCACAGACGCTGCCAACTTAGCCCATAACTAGGTCAGGTGACCTGTAGCACAAAGGATTATGGGAGATGTAGCAGGCGGCCATCTTTGGTCAGACCCCCCCCCCCCCCCCCCCCGTGACACCACAATTGATAATACTGAGAAAACAAGTGGCTTTTACTTTGCACTTCAACCAGTCTCCATCAAATAGACTTGTATCAATATAATGTCTTGCGGAAGAATACAAACTGTGTGATTTTATTGATCATATCAACCCTGATAGTCTTTAAATTTTTTGGGGGAAAAACCAGGAGCAATTATTTTGTATCGGGGTCAGTGTGCTGCTAACTCTCCCATACTGGGCTCAAACCAGTGATCCTATGTTTCACAACACACGTGACCGCCCTCCTTGACAACGTTCCAACTTGTTGAGCCACGCAAATTCTGCTTTGCAATTGTAACACCAGTGTTCCATTCCACTGGGCGGCAAATCTGTATGCAGACAAAACAGGCCTTTCGCAATATTTCAAGTACAATCGCGGGGAAAACTAAGGTTGGAAAGCAAATGGCTCCTGATGAAAGGGAAGACTAATCAGTGTGCTGTAGGCGATCAAAATCTTTGATCAACTTCCAAATATTGTTTTACAAAGTAAAACAGTAGAGAGAGAGAGAGAGGCTTTTGTTACGAGTGCATCGGCCATCACCAGCGAGTGAGCTGCGCATCACTGGAAAGCTTTTTTAGGACTATAATTTCCTCCTCATATTGTAGCCTACAATGTGTCTCCACACACCTATGCCTGGGCTATTGATGGATTCAAGACGAGGTCGTTTTCATTGATCTCAGTTTCTTAGTGTCAAAGTTGTCTGTCATTTCGATGTGGGATATTAAATAAGATTCTGCCAAGGTCTCCAGTTGTGTAAAATGACATAGAATTGCATGAAATGTGTTTATAAAAGACTAAAAATGTTCCCCATGTGTGCAACTTCTGTAAGTGCCGCTACTCTACTGCTCTTTGGCACTACGCAAGTTTAATGACGTGTGCAATGTTTTATTATAAAGGCGATTTTTATCATACATTCCGGTACCTCAGAGCTCCCCAGGTCACCCCCTCTCACGCTCACTTTTTGTTCCGGCACCTACCGATTTACAAATTAAGCACTGGCTGGGTGGTTAGTGTGCTACATACATACATACTTTTTTTAAATGGTAACATCAACAAGCACTACTGCACACCTGTTCAGACCCATTTAGAAGTGCAACAGTAAGTTAATATTATTTTGGGTTTTTTGGGGGGGGGGGGGGGTGCTAGGAAATTCAACAAAGGTGCGCTTTGAAGAAATAGATTTTCAGACATTTTTGGATGCTACTGTTCAAACCTGCAGCTTTCAAACATACAGCAACCCTGAGTCTGCCTAGTGAGTGCAACATCTTGATCGCTAGGTGCTCCGTTACAGGGACATGAAGTCGGGTCTAGTATATTTTCAACCTCAGCAAACAAGATCCAATCGTGAAACAGGAAGCACCTGGCTGGGTGGGTGAAAACTCCCAGCTAGCACATAACGTTCTGAGAACCATATGTTTCTTAGAGCTTGGGGAAAGCGTGATTGACGACTGTCTCATCATTGTTGGTTGTGGGTAATCTATGGTTCTATTTAAAGTCATGTTCTTAAATTGTTCTGAGAACGTTAAGAAACAACATTCTGTGGGAATTTCAGTACTTCCACAGATCATTCCACACAACTTACAATGTAGTTTTAATTTTATGTCATATTTTACTACATTCTGGGAATGTTCACAAAAATGGTGTGACTTAAGAAATGTTCTCAGAATGTTCAGAGGTTGTATGATTCTCTTTAATGTCAGTTTTTGGCAATATTCTGGGAATGTAAAAAATATTTATATTCCACACAATTCACTTTAATTTTTTTCTCAGAACACGAAAAAAAGTTTCCATAAAAATCACAAACTTTAATAATGTTTAAGGATGTTATTTAAAAACATATACATTCCATTCTCAGCATCAACAAAACTGTTCCCCTCATGTAATTTCATTCCTTTGTAAGGATCCCCATTAGGCAGCAGCTTCTCATCAAATCAAATTACATTTTTCACATATGCCGAATACAACAGGTATAGACTTTACCGGGAAATGCTTACGAGCCCATTCCCAACAATGCAAACTTAAAAAGTACAAAAAAGGAAATAGTAACACAATAAAATAACAATAACGAGATTTTATACAAGGAGTACCAGTATCGAGTCAATGTGTAGAGGTACGAGATAATTGGTACAGTACCAGTCAAAAGTTTGTACACCTACTCATTCAAGGTTTTTCTTTATTTTTACTATTTTCTACATTGTAGAATAATAGTGAAGACATCAAAACTATGAAATAATTGTTATAATATATAATAATATTTAATATAAGAATCTAAAAATATATTTTAGATTTTTCAAAGTAGCCTCCCTTTGCCTTGATGACAGCTTTGCAGACTCTTGGCATTCTCTCAACCAGCTTCACCTGGAATGCCTTTCCAACAGTCTTGAAGGAGTTCCCACATATGCTGAGCACTTGTTGACTGCTTTTCTTTCACTCTGTGATCCAACTCATCCCAAACCATCTCAATTGGGTTGAGATTGGAGGCCAGGTCATCTGATGCAGCACTCCATCACTCTCCTTGGTCAAATAGCCCTTACACAGCCTGGAGGTGTGTTGGGTCATTGTCCTCTTGAGAAACAAATAATAGTCCCACTAGGCGCAAACCAGATGGGATGGTGTATCGCTGCAGAATGCTGTGCTAGCCATACTGGTTAAGTGTGCCTTGAATTCTAAATTAATCACACAGTGTCACCAGCAAAGCACCCCCGCACCATCACACCACCTCCTCCATGCTTCACAGTGGGAACCACACATGCGAAGATCCTCTGTTCACCTACTCTGCGTCTCACAAACACACAGCGGTTGGAACCAAAAATCTCTCATTTGGGCTACTCAGACCAAAGGACAAATTTCCACCAGTCTAATGTCCATTGCTCGTGTTTCTTGGCCCAAGCACGTCTCTTCTCATTGGTGTCCTTTAGTAGTGGTTTCTTTTCAGCAATTCGACCATGAAGGCCTGATTTCATCCTGTCTCCTCTGAACAGTTGATGTTGAGATGTGTCTCTTACTTGAACTCTGTGAAGCATTTATTTGGGCTGCAATTTCTGAGGCTGGTAACTCTAATGAACTTATCCTCTGCAGAAGAGGTAACTCTGGGTCTTCCTTTCCTGTGGCGTTCCTCATGAGAGCCAGTTTCATCATAGCGCTTGATGGTTTTTGCGACTGCACTTGAAGAAACTTTCAAGGTTCTTGAAATTTTCCGGATTCACTGACCATGTCTTAAAGTAATGATGAACTGTCGTTTCTCTTTGCTTATTTGAGCTGTTCTTGCCATAATTTGGAATTGGTCTTTTGCCTTGTCACAACACAACTGATTGGCTCAATTGCATTAAGAAGGAAATAAATGAACTTTTAACAAGGCACACCTGTTTAATGGAAATGCATTCCAGGTGACTACCTCATGAAGCTCGTTGAGAGAATGCCAAGAGTGTGCAAAGCTGTCATCAAGGCAAAGGGTGGCTACTTTGAAGAACTCAAATATATAATATATTTAGATTTGTTTAACACTTTTTTTGGTTACTACATGATTCATGATTTTTGTCACCAAAGCCCCATATACTACCCACCACTGCGACCTGTACGCTCTCGTTGGCTGGCCTTCGCTTCATAATCGTCGCCAAACACATTGGCTCCAGGTCATCTACAAGACCCTGCTAGGTAAAGTCCCCCCTTATCTCCGCTCACTGGTCACCATAGCAGCACCCACCTGTAGCACGCGCTCCAGCAGGTATATCTCTCTGGTCACCCCTAAAGCCAACTCCTCCTTTGGTCGTCTCTCCTTCCAGTTCTCTGCTGCCAATGACTGGAACGAACTACAAAAATCTTACCTCTTCCCCTACTGTATTTATTTATTTTGCTCCTTTGCACCATATTATTTATATTTTAACTTTGAACTTTCTTCAAATAACAAATCTACCATTCCAGTGTTTTTACTTGCTATACTTTATTTACTCTGCCACCATGGCCTTTTGTGCCTTTACCTCCCTTATCTCACAGAATTTGCTCACATTGTGGATATAGTCTTATTTTTTTCTACTGTATCATTGATTGTATGTTGTTTTACTCCATGTGTAACTCTGTTTTTGTATGTTGTCGAACTGCTTTGCTTTATCTTGGCCAGGTCGCAATTGTAAATGAGAACTTGTTCTCAACTTGCCTACCTGGTTAAATAAAGGTGAAATAAATAAATCAATAAATCAATAAAATTCCATATGTGTTATTTTATAGGTTTGATGTCTTCACTATTATTCTACAATGTAGAAAATAGTAAAAATAAACAAAAACCCTTGAATGAGTAGGTGTGTCCAAAATTTGACTGGTACTGTACGTGTAGGTAGGGGTAAAATTGACTAGGCAATCATGATAGATAATAAACAGAGCAGCAGAAGTGTATGTGAAGGGTGTGATAGTGTGTGTGTGTGTGTGTGTGTGTGTGGCGTCAATATGCATGTGTGTGCATGTTCTGTGTGTGGGTTTGTGTGTTGGAGTGTCAGTGTAGTATGTGTGAGTGTGTGGGTGGAGTCCAATGAATGTGCATAGAGCCGGTGCAAGAGTCAGTGCAAATAAAAAGGGGGTCAATGCATATAGTCAGGGTAGCCATTTGATTAGCTGTTCAGCAGTCTTATGGCTTGGGGGAAGAAGCTTTTCAGTAGTCTTTTGATCCCAGACATGATTCTCCGGTACTGCTTGCCGTGCGGAGAGAACAACAGTCTATGACTTGGGTGGCTGGAGTCTTTGACAATTTTTAGGGCTTTCCTCTGACTCTGCCTGGTATAGAGGTCCTGGATGAAATGGAGCTCGGCCCAAGTACGCAATACCCTCTGTAGTGTCTTATGGTCGGATGCCAAGCAGTTGCCATTCAAGCGGTGATGCTGCGGTCAATATGCTCTCAATGGTGCAGCTGTAGAACTTTTTAGGATCTGAGGGCTAGGCTTGGGTGAAATACTGTTTATACCTTATACCGGGGTATTTCGAAATACCGACGATATGATTTTCAGTACTTCAGCCTGCGGGGGTGCGTGCTATGCCACTGCTTCTAACTATAAGTTAAATATAGCTATAACAAGTCTAAGATAAATACATTATATCCAGCCCAGGGCTCCAGCTATGCATTTGGTTTGCTAACTTGCTAGATAAGTGTCTAGATGTCAAAATCAAGCTTATTGTTTACAGCAGAGACATTCAGTCCTCTCCTGGATCAAGATCCCTGTTGCCTAAACAGTTTTGTCCCCAAAAAAATGGTGACCCTTGCGTGCACATTTGGTAATACCGTATACCTGGTATGGTATAGAAACGGTATGACAATCTGGATACCGCCCAACCCTACTAGGGTCCATGCCAAGTCTTTTCAGCCTCCTGTTGTTCCCTCTTCATGACTATGTTGGTATGTTTAGAACATGATACATCCTTAGTGATGTGGACACTGAGGACCTTAAAGCTCTCGACCCGCTCCACTACAGCCCCTTCGATGTGAATGGGGGCGTGTTTAGTGCTGTTACGGTGACTGTATTACCCCCACACCGGCGGTCACGAGTCATGAAGGCAGTCAAATTCCATGTGACCGTTTAGTCATGGTAATTAGGCTTCTCCAAGCTCTGATGCTGCTGATGGTCATTACTAGCCTACCAAACTTGCTAACTGCCTGGTACTCAGCACTCTATTGTCCCTCTAACTCTGACATCAATGCAAATGTATTCAAAAATCTAATCAAACACTTCATGAGAGCCCATGAATTCATGTTGCGCAACATTTCTATAGGCTATGCAATTGTGTTAGAAAACAGAGTGATGGCCTCTATTAAAAAGAGGAGGATCCCATCAGCTTTCGATAGGCTAGGCCTACTATATTTATTTCTCAACTTTCCTAATATTAAGCACATTGCTTCTCTTTAAAACAGGAGTATAACCTACCTGGCTGGCATGAAAATTAACCACGGGAACAGCGTATTTTTTTTCCCCGCTGCCCCTGATTCGAGACACGTGCATGATAATGGTCCATTCAAATAAAAACAAACTGAACACATATATTAATTAGTATATGTAAAGACAAGATTAAATCAAGAATAGTGTAATGGGTGACAATATTAGCCTATCACTTGTGAAGGCAAACAGCCCTTGCTTTTTTTGCAACTTTTTCAAATCATAGTTGCACACCTCATGTAGCCTAGCCCATAGGCCTATATGTTTTGATAAGGTTTGTATCAAGGGGCCAAATAACTTCTTAAAATGAAGCCCATTAATCCGGTTTAGAACTGGTGTAGAGCCTAACTGGCATACATACGCAGCGCATGAGTTTCAAGTTTGGGGAATATAATTTTCACCATAAAAATGCACCTTTTTATAATGAACGCGTTACATGCATAATCACATTTGTGTTCATGGTGTTTTCCTGCTAATGGGACATTTGCTCTTATTGCTGTGTGCACATTGCTGTGCTTATAATGTGAAGAAATAGCCTCATAGTTTATCAACATTTTAAGCTAAATGTTCTCATCTGTTGCGTCAGGCTCATTGCTTAAAATAGTTTTTTTTTTATGCTAGTGGTTGTATTTATTTGGGCGCATCCCACAACTGCCCTGGATTATGTTCGGAATATTTATTGTGTACAGTCAACAAAGCAGAGCTCATGCCTTTCATGCAACTTTTTTTCAGATCATCATTAGTCGTATCATGCAGCCTTAGAATGTATTAAAAATCAAAACATATAGCTCAACATTTGTATCACAACTAAAGTTACATTAACTCTAAATTAAGCAGATAGGAGTACCTGTTTCTTTAACTGCTCAATATACACACTCCCTCAAATCATTTGGTGAAAATATCCTTTCTATTTCATTCTGCTAGGTTCAATTGTATTCTTTATACTATAAAATAATGCCATGGAATTCTAAGCAAATCTGGCATAGCCAGATCAGGACCTAACATCAAATCAAATTTTATTTGTCACATACACATGGTTAGCAGATGTTAATGCGAGTGTAGTGAAATGCTTGTGCTTCTAGTTCCGACAATGCAGTAATATCCAACGAGTAATCTAACCTAACACTTTCACAACAATTACCTTATACACACAAGTGTAAAGGAATGAATAAGAATATGTACATAAAAAAATATATATGAATGAGTGATGGTATAGAACGGCATATGCAGGATGCAGTGGATGGTATAGAGTACAGTATATACATATGATGAGTAATGTAGGATATGTAAACACATAAAAGTGGCATTGTTTAAAGTGGCTAGTGATACATTACATCAAGATGGCAAGATGCAGTAGATGGTATAGAGTACAGTATATACATATGAGATGGGTATGTAAACATTATATAAAGTGCCATTGTTTAAAGTGGCTAGTGATACATTTATTAAATACATTTTTCCATTATTAAAGTGGCTGGAGTTAAGTCAGTATGTTGGCAGCAGCCACTCAGTGTTAGTGATGGCTGTTTAACAGTCTGATGGCCTTGAGAGAGAAGCTGTTTTTCAGTCTCTCGGTCCCTGCTTTGATGCACCTGTACTGACCTCGCCTTCTGGATGATAGCGGGGTGAACAGGCAGTGGCTCGGGTGGTTGTTGTCCTTGATGATCTTTTTGGCTTTCCTGTGACATCGGGTGGTGTAGGTGTCCTGGAGGGCAGGTAGTTTGCCCCCGTGATGCGTTGTGCAGACCTCACTACCCTCTGGAGAGCCTTAAGGTTATGGGCGGAGTAGTTGCCGTACCAGGCGGTGATACAGCCCGACATGATGCTCTCAATTGTGCATCTGTAAAAGTTTGTGTGATTTTGGTGACAAGCCAAATTTCTTCAGCCTCCTGAGGTTGAAGAGGCGCTGCTGCGCCTTCTTCACCACGCTGTCTGTGTGGGTGGACCATTTCAGTTTGTCCGTGATGTGTACACCGAGGAACTTAACTTTCTACCCTCTCCACTACTGTCCCGTCGATGTGGATAGGGGGCGTGCTCCCTCTGCTGTTTCCTGAAGTCCACGATCATCTCCTTTGTTTTGTTGGCGTCGAGTGTGAGGTTATTTTCCTGACACCACACTCCGAGGGCCCTCACCTCGTCCCTGTAGGCCGTCTCGTCGTTGTTGGTAAATAAGCCTACCACAGTGGTGTCGTCTGCAAACTTGATGATTGAGTTGGAGGCGTGCATGGTCACGCAGTCGTGGGTGAACAGGGAGTACAGGAGAGGGCTGAGAACGCACCCTTGTGGGGCCCCAGTGTTGAGGATCAGCGGGGTGGAGATGTTGTTTCCTACCCTCACCACCTGGGGGCAACCCGTCAGGAAGTCCAGGACCCAGTTGCACAGTGCGGGGTCGAGACCCAGGGTCTCGAGCTTGATGACGAGGTTGGGGGGTACTATGGTGTTAAATGCTGAGCTGTAGTCGATGAACAGCATTCTCACATAGGTATTCCTCTTGTCCAGATGGGTTAGGGCAGTGTGATAGCGATTGCGTTGTCTGTGGATCTATTGGGGCGGTAAGCAAATTGGAGTGGGTCTAGGGTGTCAGGTAGGGTGGAGGTGATATGGTGCTTGACTAGTCTCTCAAAGCACTTCATGATGACGGAAGTGAGTGCTACAGGGTGGTAGTCATTTAGCTCAGTTACCTTAGCTTTCTTGGGATCAGGAACAATGGTGGCCCTCTTGAAGCATGTGGGGACAGCAGACTGGGATAAGGATGGATTGAATATGTCCGTAAACACACCAGCGAGCTGGCCTGCGCATGCTCTAAGGACGTGGCTGGGGATGCTGTCTGGGCCTGTTTCTTGTGAGGGTTGACACGTTTAAATATTTTGCTCACGTCGGCTGCAGTGAAGGAGAGCCCGCAGGTTTTGGTAGTGGGCCGTGTCAGTGGCACTGTATTGTCCTCAAAGCGAGCAAAGAAGTTGTTTAGTCTGTCTGGGAGCAAGACATTCTTGTCTGCGACGGGGCTGGTTTTCCTTTTATAGTCCATGATTGACTGTAGGCCCTGCCACATACCTCTTATGTCTGAGCCGTTGAATTGCGACTCTACTTTGTCTCTATACTGACGCTTAGCTTGTTTGATTGCCTTGCGGCGGGAATAGCTACACTGTTTGTATTCGGTCATGTTTCCTGCTCATGATGCCATCTATTTTGTGAAGTGCACCAGTCCCTCCTGCAGAAAAGCACCTCCACAACATGATGCTGCCACCCCCGTGCTTCACGGTTGGGCTGGTGTTCTTTGGCTTGCAAGCCTCCCCATTTTTCCTCCAAACATAATGATGGTCATTATGGCCAAACAGTTCTATTTTTGTTTCATCAGACCAGAGGACATTTCTCCAAAAAGTATGATCTTTGTCCCCATGTTCTGTTGTAAACCGTAGTCTGGCTTTTTCATGGCTTTTTGGAGTAGTGGCTTCTTCCTTGCTGAGCGGCCTTTCAGGTTATGTCGATATAGGACTCGTTTTACTGTGGATATAGATACTTTTGTACCGGTTTCCTCCAGCATCTTCACAAGGTCCTTTGCTGTTGTACTGGGATTAATTTGCACTTTTCGCATCAAAGTACATTCATCTCTAGGAGACAGAACGCATCTCCTTTCTGAGTGGTATGACGGCTGAGTGGACCCATGGTGTTTATACTTGCGTACTATTGTTTGTACAGATGAACGTGGTACCTTCAAGCGTTTGGAAATTGCTCCCAAGGATGAAACAGACTTGTGGAGGTCTACAATTTTTTTTCTGAGGTCTTGGCTGATTTCTTTTGATTTTCCCATGATGTCAAGCAAAGCGGCACTGAGTTTGAAGGTAGACCTTGAAATATATCCACAGGTACACACCTCCAATTGACTCAAATGATGTTAATTAGCCTATCAGAAGCTTCTAAAGCCATGACATCATTTTCTGGAATTTTCCAAGCTGTTTAAAGGCACAGTCAACTTAGTGTATGTAAACTTCTGACCCACTGGAATTGTGATACAATGAATGATAAGTGAAATAATTTGTCTGTAAACAATTGTTGGAAAAATTACGTGTGTCGTGCACAAAGTAGATGTTCTAACTGACTTGTCAAAACTATAGTTTGTTAACAACACATTTGTGGAGTGGTTGAAAACGAGTTTTAATGACTCCAACCTAAATGTATGTAAACTTCTGACTTCAACTGTATATTTCAACAAAATTGAGATATTTCAACAAAATAATTTGTCCCATTCATTGATTCAGGATGGCGGATCAGTGAAAACAGCAGTGAAAACTCCTTTGAATCTGCTGGGGATTGGCGTGCTATTAAGTGTATAAATCTGCTAAATGTTCATAGTTGTCACGGGGGAAAGGTCCGATGGATACCTTCATTTGTGGAAAATGTATTGAACTTGATGCAGCTAAAGAAAGAATTATTACTCTTCATGAGGAAGAAACAAATTTACTAAGCGCCTTGAACTGAATAAGGATTCCATGAGACTATCGGTATCTTTAAATGCTTCCTATCAAAACATCCACGAGGATCATAATGGGAACTTCCTGGACTGTGATCTGTTTCCACCACTGAAGCCCTCTACTAGCTTGGACCAGAAAATGGCTGCTCATTATTTGACTCCTGGTGAGCAAAAAATGAATGTGTGTCTAAACCAGAAAGATGGAGAATAATCGTTCTCGGCACCCCTGCCTTCTTCCCCCACATCCGGACTTAAGACTTTCAAATCGCTTTGAGCCCTTGTACCAGCTGTCTTCTGCTGGGGGCTTGGGTGTTCTCTCCATGGCTGTGGATGCCCCTCCAGCTACCTCTCCCTGTCCTAGTCAATCAACAGCCTGGGCACAGCCTGGACCAAGGCGGCCCCCTTTGGCCCCGCAATCAGCCTGTTACCAACCCTTAGTAAACTTTTTGAAAAATGTGTGTTATAACAGGATCCAATACTATTTTACAGTAATCAAATTGACAACAGACTTTCAGCAAACTTATAGGGAAGGACATTCAACAAGCACAGCATTTACACAAATGACTGATGATTGGCTGAGAGATATTGGTGATAAAAGATTGTGGGGGCTGTTTTGCAGAGGGGTCAAATACTTATTTCCCTCATTAAAATGCAAATCAATTTCTAACATTTTTGACATGCGTTTTCTGGATTTTTTTGTTGTTATTCTGTCTCTCACTGTTCAAATAAACGACCATTAAAATTAGAGACTGATCATTTCTTTGTCAGTGGGCAAACGTACAAAATCAGCAGGGGATCAAATACTTTTTTCCCTCACTGTATGCACTTTTAGTATTTATTTATTTTTATTTAACCAGGTAGGCCAGTTGAGACAAGTTCTCATTTACAACTGTGACCTGGCCAAGATAAAGCACAGCAGTGCGACACAAACAACACAGTTACACATGGAATAAACAAACATACAGTCAATAACACAATAGAAAAAGTTGATATACAGTGTGAGCAAATTAAGTAAGATTAGTGAGGTAAGGCAATAAATATGCCATAGTGGCGAAATAATTACAGTTTAGCAATTAAACACTGGAGTGATAGATGTGCAGAAAATGAATGTGCAAGCAGAGATACTGGGGTGCAAAGGAGCAAAATAAATAAATACAGAATGGGATGAGGTAGTTGGGTGGGCTTTTTACAGATGGGCTATGTACAGGTGCAATGATCTGTAAGATGCTCTGACAGCTGATGCTTAAAGTTAGTGAGGGAGATATGAGTCTCCAGCTTCAGTGATTTTTGCAATTTGTTCCAGTAATTGGCAGCAGAGAACTGGAAGGAAAGGCGGCCAAAGGAGGAATTGGCTTTGAGGGTGACCAGTGAAATATACCTGCTGGAGCGCGTGCTGCTATGGTGACCAGTGAGCTGAGATAAGGCGGGGATTTACCTAGAAAAGACTTGTAGATGACCTGGAGCCAGTGGGTTTGGTGACGAATATGAAGCGAGGGCCAGCCAACGAGAGGATACAGGTCGCAGTGGTGGGTAGTATATGGGGCTTTGGTGACAAAACAGATGGCACTGTGATAGACTGCATCCAGAGTAGAGTGTTGCTAGCCCTGCTATGGCTAGAAAGGAGTGTACTACCATTCGCATTTGTACTCATTTGTATTGTAAAGTGAAGCCGCTGCTATTTTAGGTAATCCCTACTATTATTACGTCTCAACGCCCCCGGCAAACAGTGATAGATAAAAAACAATTTAATTTCTATTGCGATGCAGCCTTTTGTTATCAATAATAGGTTGGCAGGTAATGATCCAGCTTTTGTTGACACTCCATGTGATTTCAAAGCCCGAAAAGTTTTGAAATTCATGCGCCTAAATGTTTGCAGCTGTTTGCCAAAAATGAACTACATCAAGATCTGGGCTTCCCAGGCAGATCCAGATATTTGTATTTGATCAGAAACATGGTTTTCTGAGAGAACTGTGGATTCTGAGTTTACTATTGATGGTTTTAAAGTTTTCAGGGCTGATAGAATGGGCAAAGGTTGTGGTGTTGCTATCTATACAAAAAGTAACCTTTTGTGTCTCTTTTAAAGGCTTTGTCCAGTCCTAAACAATTTACATTTCTAGCTTTAAGTATTCAACTAGGTTCTAATTGTAAAGTAACTGTTCTGGGATTCTACCACCCTCCCTCCGCTAAGAAATGTTTGTTAACTAGTCTCACTGACTAAATAGCTTCCTTTTCTACTTCTGAAATGTTGGTCATAGGTGACTTTAACCTGTCCTGGGGAACTCAAGACTCAGACTGTTTAAAGGATTTTTGTAATAACCTAAAACTCACTCAGTTGATTACTAAACCCACATATGCAAATCTGAGGGATTCTACTAAATCAACAATAATTTACCTTATGTTTACAAATACTCCAGAGAGATTTGTGGCTACTGGTGTTTTCTCCCTTGATATTAGTGATCACTGACCTATTGTTTGTATTAGAGATGTTAGGACTCATAGTGAAAAACCATGTATTATTACCAGGATACATTTTCAACTATTTTGTGAAGAGGTTTTTTTACATGATGTCTTCCATTGGGATTTTAATGGTGTCTTAGCTATACCGGATTCTGAATTGCCTCTGTCACTTTAATACTGTTTTTAACAACATTGCAGATAAGCATGCCCGGTTTAAAAAAATTGAGAGTTCAAAGTAGATTGAATTCTTGGTTCACACCTGAATTATCTGAGTTCATACGCAATAGAGATGTTGCCTGGGCCATGGCTAGAAGTACTGACTCTGGCCGGGACTGGCAATCCGAAAATGTAGAAATCTATGTGTAAAACTTTTTTGAAAAGCAACGTCTGATTATTATATTAACACTCTAGCTGACTACTGGAAATCCATATAAATTCTGTAAAACTGTGAAAACATTAGAGTTCGCTTACTCTTCCCTTACAAATTAATGTAGCGTCTGCCACTATTACTGATCAATGTGATATAATGAATGAATTTAATCAACATTTTACTTCTTCAGGCTCTCTCTTTGATAGAATTCAAAAACCTACTCACTGTGACAATGTACTGGATGTTGATGGGGGAATTTTCCTGAATAATTTTGAAAATGTTGGACAGGGTTTTTCCTTATTCACAGACACAGACAATGATGTCCTTGCTGTGATGTTGGCATTAGACATTAAGAAATCTCCAGGGGCTGACCATTTGGATCCAGGTGTGCTCAAGTGTGCAGCGTTCCTTATTGTTGGTTCAATAACTCACATCTTTTTAATTTAATATTTAGCAGGAAATATTCCAAAAGTGTGGAAATCATTTTATATGCTGCCCCTACATAAGGGAGGTGATTGTTGTGATCTTGATAGTTATCGTCCCATATCAAGGCTTTCTTGTCTAGCTAAGATTCTTGGAACCTTGGTGAATGTGCAACTTTTTATTTTGAATGTACATCAATCAGGGTTTAGACCAGGGCACAGTACTATTAATGCAACCACATCAGTTCTAAATGATATTGTCAATACTTTGGATGCTAAGATGAATTTTGCTGCCCTAGTTATAGATTTGTCAAAAGCTTTTGATACAGTTGATCATTCTATCTTATTGAGTAAGTTGTCTGTGTTAGGCCTTGGCACTGATGCCTGTTTGGGGTTTCAGAATGATCTTAGTGACAGAACCCAAGCTATTACGATAGACAGGATCAAATCCACATTTCTTGAAGTACTTAAAGGGGTACCCCAGGGTTCAATTTTGGGGCCATTGTTGTTCACATTGTATATACATTACATTGGAAATACTGTTAACACCTGTAACATTCATCTCTACGCAGATGACACAGATATTTATTCAGTGCAACAGGCCATTTGTGACCTTCAGCATGATTTTGACTCAATCCAAAAATCACTTACTGATGTTAAATTAGTGTTAAATGCAAATGAAAGCAAGTCTATGCTGTTCTCTAGGTCTCGACCCTGAGGACTTGCATATTTGCACTACAAATGGAGCCCAAATTGAGCAAGTTTTTCACTATAAGTACTTGAATATCTGGATTGATGACAAGTTGTTTTTTGAAACATACATTGAAAACTTGACAAAGAAGCTGAGATCTATGATTTGTTTTTTTATCTAGAAATAAATCCGGCCTCAGTTTTGAAAATAGAAGGAAGATTGTTCAAACAACACTTCTCCCTGTAATAGACTATGGTGACATTATTTATATGCACGTAGCAGCCTCTGTTTTGAAACCATTGGACTCAGTATTCCATTCAGAAATACGTTTTATCGCTGTGGATGGTGTTAAGACTCATCATTGTGTTCTTTGCGAACATGTGGGATGGACCTCTCTGTCTGTAAGAAGAGCTGTGCTCTCTTTTGTTTATTTACAAAGCAGTTTTGCAGAAACTTTCTCTGTACATTACTTAACTAATTCATATTAGACGTACAAATTACCAAACCCGTTCTCAGGCATGGATAACTCTGGAGATCCCACATAATTGGGAAAATCTGCTTTTAGTTTTTTTGCCCCTTGTGTGGAAAAATATGCAGAATTCCTTGTAATTAGATATTCTGGTGCTTTTCAAGCATTTTACATTATTGATTGGAGACTTGTGTTACAGAATAAGATTGCTTTTCTTAAAT